>NW_008662021.1:0-2650 GCF_000695815.1 Acanthisitta chloris | reverse complement strand
CATATGTATATAGGTTTAATCACCAGAGGCTATACAAAATCAGTACAGTAGGAATACAAGGGTACCATCAACAAAGCATACCTATAACAACTTCCTCAGCACAACCACTTTAGGGCACAAATATGTATTTCTATCTCCATTTAACTGATAAAATATAAAAGTAGGTTTTAAAATAAATTTCCGTTTATAAATGCTCCAGTTGTTCTTCCATGTTTGTATTTTTTATAAAGGCTCAAGTGAATAAGTATGAATGCGTAGACTAAGATGTCAAAAGACCATGATAAATTATTATGATTGGAAAGAAGAAAATGTTTAAGAACAAAAAGAAATCAACGAGTATGAATTGTATATTGTGTGTGTCACTTGCAGTAGAAAAAAGGGAGGAAAGAGGGAGAGACCTTACCATGCCTGAAAAAAAAGCCAACCTGGCAGCATCTCTCTACTTTACTGAGACAGTCTTTGTCAGGTCATCTTTCATAAGATGATGAGAAAGCGAAATTTTAAAACCCACTTGAACGTTTAGTATTTTGTAGACTAAGTCATAGGACTTGGGGGTGGACAAGTAAAAGAAGGAAAGCTCTATTTTTATCACACGTAGTAATATAAAAAGTAGAATTTGTAAGCTTGACAAAAAAATTGTTTTTGACAACTGTTATAGATCTCAAATTTATTTTACAGTGCTACTAAGCACTTTGTTCCATCTTACTTTTAGTCTTCACAACAGTTTTACTTACACACCAATGTACTGCAAATATGTAAAACATTATCAGGGATTAAGCTTAATGAATACTTTGCAACAATAAAATACATGGCCATAGCTGCAGCCACACATACCTACCTGCCTTCCCATATTCAGTAGCTGCACTGTCATAGTCTGGTTTCCACTTTAAGAATCCAGTTTTCAGGCTAAAACACAAGAAAAAAAGGCCTATTAACAATTAGTAAAGATCTTATATTTTACCTAAAAAGCACTTCAGATACATTTAAAACTTTAGACTAGCTTTGGAAAGAAACAATTACCAATATACCAATACTATGGTGGCATCACTACTGTAAGAACAAATGCTGGCACTGCTAGGAATTGCATAAAGCACTGCAATGATCTCCCACAGTTATATGCCTCACCCTAATATGCTTCTACTGTCCCCAGAGATTCTTCTCTAGTCCACTTCCTCAGCAGTTAGCAGAAGAAAAATACTTCCACCTACACCAACATGACATCTCAAGATTTATAATAGCGCAACACCTGACAATGTTTTTTTTTTTCCACACATCAGGAAGTCTCCAGTGTTCCTCTACAGGCTTTTTTTTTTTCTTCAGATAAGAAGTATCAAAGACTCTGCACTGCATACACAAATAAAAGAACTTACTTATCAACACAAAGTCTCATATGTCATCTATATGTCTGCAATAGATCATGACACTAAATGGTGCCACATGCAGACATTATATATATACATTAGGGGAAAATGCACATTGCAAAAATGAGGCAAGTCATCAGGCAAAGCTGATTTCAATATTCTGACTGCCTCACTTCAAAGAACGTATAAAAATTACCATAACTTTAGAGTCCACTTTCATATTTGTAGCAGGCTAACACATAAGGTTCAATACATGCTTTTTGGACAAAAACAGTTGTATATGGACCCTAAGTCAGTCTTGTCATCTTACTTGGATGAAAGCCAGAGTACCTAACTCTAAAGCAAGCCTTTATATTGTGTTATTTTTATCACAAGCAGTCTTAAACACATTAAGCTGAAATACACAATGCACTAACCTGCACAGAATTTGAGACTTTGGTGCCTTTTACTTCAAATGCTCTCCATGTAAGCTCAAAATTAATTCTGCTAAAAGGCACTTTTGGTCAAGTATTTGAATAAAATACCCCAGTAGAGATATTTTTATTCAGAGGCCTCCCTTCTATCACAGTTCATACTTTCTGATTCATGATTTCCAGAGGGCCTGTCACTATTCTTAGTAAAACTGGATTAGTCAGCTCTCTTACATCTACACTGTAGTCTGTGAAATTGACACTTACAAACAAAATGGCTATAGTCAGTGTCAAAATACTCAATAAAAGACTATCATACATAGATGTTAAGCTCCCCAGGATAAAAGTCAGCACAGGTCTAGGTTGGACTTGATGATCTCAGAGGTCTTTTCCAACCTCACTCATGCTGTGAAATGTGATTTTACGTCTTAGATGTCTTCAAATATGACCTTGTCAATTAGGCCATGTCCAGCGGCACTGAACACCTGCAGGTTTGGTGACCCCACTCCAACGGGCAATGCATTCCTGTGTCTAAACAGGTTCCTCACGGGCAGGAAATGAACACACACACACCTCCTTCGCAAAGTCAAGCCCTTTTACCCACCACTGTCCCCATAACTCTTTCCTCTCACCTGTCTTTCTCCCATTAACTTTAGCAGAAAGACAGAACTGACTACCCTTGCTTTACAGCTCGGCTCGGAGCAATACAGGCTACACAGGCCTCCAAGCCGAACCAAATCATCGACCTCACTGCCTCGTTCCGTGGCCGCTCTGTTCTCCCCGTCCGGGCGGGAGGATGTCCCACAGCACCCGCACCTGTCGGGAGGGATCCCTGCGGCACAAGAGTGGCCACGTCCTCCTCCTCCCGCGGCTCGGCCC
>NW_008662020.1:65458-85316 GCF_000695815.1 Acanthisitta chloris | reverse complement strand
TTTTTTTATCAGAGCACTCATTCTGTAAAACTTAAACTGCCAGAACTTTTTATGATCATCAGTAGACACAGAACACAGTGCTAACTGCCTACTTACAAGAACTTTCCCAGTATAGCCCTGTCAACCAGAAGTCAACAATCTCAGCTAAACATTGCTGCTATACCTTCCTGCTGTGAATGAGTTACTTATTACTCTCTGTGTCTGTAGGACCTGGTAGCCAGGGTTACTGAGTCTAAATGCAGGTGGTGCAGCCTATCTTATTTCTGTTGGTTTTGTTTGCATAAGTTTATAACAAGGTGGAAAAGTCAGATTATGCTTCATTCTGCCTGATGCCTACTGTCCTACAGCCCAGTTCTCCCTGTGGTTTCAGCAATATGCTCCATTTTGATGCTATGTCAGGTTTTGCTATAAAACTGGAAAAGATGCAATATCAGAGTTCTCCTGGGAACATATATGTCGTAGGAATTCTGGCTATGCCTTTTATTATTTTAAAATGAGATGTGTCAAAACAATAGCACAAAGCATCCTACTACTCACTGGTGCTACTTTCTCTTCTTGATTCCAAACTGCTTACCACTGCTCCCTCCCAGTAGGTTTCTCTGGCAAATATCTATAAATCTCTTTTAAGAAAGATAAACCCTCTAACTCCTTCCTTTCAGAAGAATTCCCTCTATTTTTTTTCTACCTGGGGAAAGTGAGGAGAGGTCTTTGGAATTTGAAGGAAGGGGCTCAGCTGCCTGCAATACTTTGAACAGCTTTTGTTTGTGACAAAACTAAAGTGTAACACAATGCAACCCAAGGATGGAAAAGCAGAACAACAAGAAGTGAATCAGGAATCTGAACACATCTGTCTCTGAGAAAGAAAGGGCCACTTGAGTAATTAATCTCTTTTTTTTAAATAAAGTGGGGAAAGGCAGTCAGACCTCAGAGATTTGTGGCTTCCTCATTTTCAATTCTGGGGAACAGCTACGCTGCACTACCCACTTCTACTGGCAGTGTGCATGCTACAGCTAGATTCCTGATAGAAAGTACAGTTTCAGAAAGATTTCTGTAAGAAATTCTACCAAATTTTCAACATAACAGTAACCATGTCAAAATTAATTTAATTGGAGATTTCTTCAGTTCAGCCAGTCTCAGACTGCCTGAGTCTGCATGAGGCTTTCTGTTCTAGTGACACATGTCAGTCCTTTAATAAAAATAACTCTTGTGGAAAGTGTTTGTCTTGACATGATGATCTGGTGTCTCTCCTTTGAGAATTGTCTACTAAATAATTATAAAGCAGGCATAGTAGCATAGGGATCCAGACAGATGTATATTTACAATGGACAACATGACAAAAATATTAAAGCCAACATGATGGGACTATTAAAACCACCCACCCAGCTGTCAGCTCATGAAAATAGGCAAAACATTAAAAACATATGCATATGTCTCTCACCCACCCAGCTGTCAGCTCATGAAAATAAGCAAAACATTAAAAACATATGCATATTTCTCTTGCTCTTTTTCTTAACTATACATGTTTTATTTGATTTGCACCTGCAATTTATCTGATCTTTGTACTCACTTTCTTGTGACAAGGGATGAAAATGCTTCCGTTTAGCAGTTCCATGCAGTATGAGCAGTTATCTTCAGTACAGTTTATTATAGGCCTCCTGGTTGTTACATCAAGTGATTTCTCGATTTCCCAACTCTTAATGAACATTTCAATTTCCTCCATATTTGTAACTATAGTCATGTTTTGCATTTGCAGGTCATCACTAGGATCTCCATTACACACCCCTGGAGTCAGAACATTGCATTCAAAGCACAAACAAACATGCCATATGACTTTCTTTGGGAAACAGAAGTGTATTTGATAAAGTAAGATTGACATGCATCAGGTTGACCCATGTATATGACTTTCTTTGGGAAACAGAAGTGCATTTGATAAAGTAAGATTGACATGGCATCAGGTTGACCCATGCAAGTTAGTCGCCTGAGCTTATAAATGAAAGCAGCTACACGTCCACTGTAATTCCAAATGTCTACTTGTGATTTTAGTTCTCATCTCAATAGCTTAGTAAAACAAGCACATCACACAATACAACTAATTACACTTTTTCTGGCAATCAATTAACTTTTGAGAAAAACTGCCAACAAAATGTGCCTTTAAGTGTAGCAAATTCACTGACGGCTCCAAATTCTGACTTCACTGCCTTTAAGTGTAGCAAATTCACTGACATGGCTCCAAATTCTGACTTCATTCTACGGAACATCAGTCAGCTCCTTGGTAGGAAATGTAGATGGCTTTCAAATTAGCTGCACATCACTGATTATTTGATACAGTATTGCAAATTAGCTGCACATCACTGATTATTTTCACTAGGTATTTAAACTTAATTGAACATTCTAAGTACAAGAAGTTATGAAAGGAATCCTTTGATTAACAAATTGCTTTCTCTAGAGAAAATATTGTTTTTACCCAATTTATTAGTAAAAAAACCGCTGAAAAAAGCAATCTACCCAGTCACCTGACATCCTCTGGCTACCAGAATTCATTACTGTATGTATCCTGTTGATTCATCAATTAAAATATATCATTCCTGTAAGCACATAATAAGTGACTAATGACAAAACTTTAATCTTCATACTAGGGTCTTACATCTCAGGAACTGATTAGGCAAAGTTATCTTATTTTCATGTTCCTTCTACATTTTTAACTACATCCTAAGCCCTTGCCTTCACACTTCCAGCCCTGCAGCCTGATGCTCTCCAGGGTCCCTTGTTAGAACTAGGTGGTGTGACAGACTGTTATTCTTTCAGACAGCATGGAGAAATATAGAAGATGTTATTTGCATGATAAGAAGCATCTGACAGTAGCACCACTTTCCCATATTCTTAACTCCTCTGCTTCTTACTGCAGATCACAAACTGCTGTCATTAGAATTTGTAGAGCCATGTTACACAATTGCAGAATCAAGACAGTTTTAAAAACAAAGCCAATTTACTCCATAGTCTCACAATTTTTTTCTAATATGAGAGGGAGACAAGAGCAAAATGCAGAGAATAGGAAAGAAGCACTAAAGGTAGAGAAATATTTCAAAGTGAAGATTGGATTTGTCTGCATAGCCTTCCTCCTTGTATCCTTCCATAACACGAAGAGCAACTATTCTATAATTCTTCCTACATTTGACCTCCCCTCACCCCACTCTTTTTCAGCATGCATAGAGAAGATGGCATGATACTGGGTAAAGATGCAGTGCCAGCATTCTCTTTCTCTCACTACATCTACAACTTTATTTTTGTTCAAGCAGGAAATAGCACTTAATTTTAAAGAAATCATTTGTTTCATTTGTATTTAAAACATATCTGAATTGCTGAAACTGAAAGCAGTTTAAAAGATTATAAAAAGTTTATTTTCCTTTTCAACATAGAGTAGATTATGTAAAATCACAATGCACCAGAAAATGAACATTTATGATAGAATTAAAGTAATTCTGAAACACCTGCTTACACTTCTCCATAGTATTCAAACTGGCAGAGTTACAAAAAGGCTATCAGGGAAGCCTGAAACATGCTAAATTTACTACCATTGGAATTCAAGTCTGAGATGACTGAGCACAGTTTTGGACCCTAGATCCAACCTTAAGAGGTCTACATTCAGATTTGCTATTGTCAGGACACTTGGGCCCTTCCTAAGATATTCCTTTTGTCAGTATTTGCATAACAATAAGCTGGCAGTGCTAACATCAGACAGTTACTCTTTTCTCCATAATTACCAAAATAGACTGTCACTACCTGAACTTCTTCAGCAGACACTTCTCTATTGAATTATTTTCCATTTTCTTTACTTGACTTCAGCAATATTATTAAAAACTCTAGTTGGAGGCCTGTCATTAGTGGTGCCCCCCAAAGTTCTCATACTGGGCCCAGTATTGGTTAACTTGTTCAGCAGTGACCTGGATGAGGGAGTAGAGTTCCTCCTCAGCAAGTTTGCTAATGATACAAAACTAGGAGAAGTGGCCAGTATCCCAGGGGGCTGTGCAGCCATTCAGAAGCACCTTGAGAGGCTGAAGAGATGGGCAGAGAGGAACTGTTTGAAATCCAATAAGGGCAACAGGGTTCTGCACCTTGGAAGGTACAACTCCATGTGCCAGTACAGGCTGAGGACCGACCTGCTGAAGGTGGAGAAGGAACTGGGCTTCCTCATGGTCCACAAACTGTCCATGAGCCAACAGTGTGCCCTCATGGCCAAGAAGGTCAATGGTATCCTGGGGTGCATTGCCAGGCAGATCAAGGGAGGTGATTCTGCCCCTCT
Organism: Acanthisitta chloris; assembly: GCF_000695815.1. NCBI lineage: Eukaryota > Metazoa > Chordata > Aves > Passeriformes > Acanthisittidae > Acanthisitta > Acanthisitta chloris. The sequence goes on along the minus strand of NW_008662020.1, from coordinate 81,016 downwards.
ACTCAGCCCTGATGAAGCCACATCTGGACTGCTGTGTCCAGTTCTGGGCTCCTCAGTACAAGAGGGACATGGATCTCCTGGAGTAGGTCCAACAGAGGGCAACAAAGATGACTAAGGGACAGTAGCAACCCACCTACAAAGAAAGGCTGAAGGAGTTGGGCCTGTTCAGTCTCAAGAAGAGACAACTGAGCTGAACATCATAAATGTTTATAAGTACCTCAAGAAGGGGGGAGGATATCAAGAGGATGGAACCAGGCTCTTCTCAGTGGTGCCAAGCAATAGGACAAGAGGCAATGGGCAGAAAGTGATGCACAGGAAGTTCTACCTGAATATGAGACATAATTCTTTACTGTGCCAGTGACTGTGCACTGGAACAGATTGTCCACAGAGGTTGTGGAGTTTCCCTCCCTGGAGATATGCAAGAACCATCTGGACACAATCCTGTGCAATGTGTTCTAGGATAATCCTGCTTGAGCAGGGAGGTTGGACCAGATGACCGACCATGGTCTCTTTCAATCTGGCCCATTCTGTGTTTCTGTGAAACACAGGCAGAAAAAGTACATTTTTTAAAAATTGTTTAGCTACAGTGTGCTGATCACTACTTGTTCTGCAGACTACTACTGTGCTTTGACACAGAATTATCAATCTATTATTATTAATTGATAGAATTTCACAAATCCACCTCAAACAGGATTTTCAGCATAGTTAATGAGGGTCATGGTGAGGGTTGTGAGGACAGCAGGTCACAGACACAAAAGGGAGCTGCAAATTTCAATGGGAAGTTGTTAAGTAAGAAAAAAATTACAACCATAGCCTCACCACAAAGTCCTTCTGTCTTCATCGATGTGTTAGAGTATAATCCATACTGTATATCTATGATGCCTGTAAGATGAGCCCACTTGATACTGATACCAGCAGGGGTATTAACAACATACATTGCACCAGTATCCTGAATACTTAGTCCTTCTTTAGAAAATGGTAATGGTTGAATTACAGAATCCACTACTACCTAAAATAGACCAAACACATTTTAGGGATTAAAAAAAAAAACAAATTGCAAAGATGTATTTATGTTTTATAGCAAAAGATATTTTTTACAGCCTCTGTCACATACAACAGTCACACTGCTTAAATCACAGTTTCCCATCAGTGCCATTTCCTATAACTGCAAATAAAATAGACATGAGAAACAAAATCTTTTCAAATTAAGGAGGCAATAAATTTTATTTATCATATATTGCATTTATCAACAAAACCTCATTCCAATTATTCAAAGTTATCTGTTCTGACTTATTATTGACTAGCAGGAAAGGCAGTTTAATTAGCTATCATATCTTGGAACATTTCTGGAAGTATAGTCTCAGGCACAACTGCTTTTGCAGCTTTTTTTAAACCTCAAAATAACTTTGAAGTGTCGTTTTGGATAAATGACATATAAGTGAAGCATGGTATCAGAAATGTATATTGCTTTGCTTCTAGCATACCATGAATTACTGGGAACCTGAATTGCACAAGTAATCCCAAACCTTTAATATTTAATTTTAATTCTGATTTATTACATTCTACAATAGAATAGCTCTCCAGTTATTTTTAAGTGTACACATGCTATATACCGTTGATATGTACTTACTTTTCTTGCTAAACGATTGATAAGTACATTACATGTTTGTGTTGTGACATTTAATTTCTTAAAACAGAGCCCTGAAGTGTTTGAAGGTGGAACCTTGAAAGAAAAGTGACAAACAAGTTTAGTTACTATTGTTTTTCTAATTCTGTGCCAGTGCTATTGGGAATTTTTTTCAATTCATGTAATATTATTGCACTTTACAGGGAGTAAAACAAACAAGTACTTACTAGTTTTCTTATTGAATTTGCACTCTGGAAAACATTAAAAATAGATTAGAAGTGCAATGATAATTAGCAGCATTTTTATTTGGCAAAAATAAGTTGATTATTTTATTTGTCTTTAAAGTTCTTCTACAATCAGCTAAATAATTAAACTAGTTTAATATATTCATTAGAAATAATAAAAAAACACATTTCCCAGATAATGTAGTGCATGTACTGAAAGGCTTTTCAAGAAAATATTTCTTAGCTACAGACTTCTAAAGCTCATCTGCCTATATGTTCTTCACTCACACCTCTAGACCACAACCAAGAAGTAATGAGAGAGCAGTTTAATAGAAAACCTCTAAAACAGTGCAAGACTGTCACACTTAACAGTCTTAAAGTACAAGTGTACCACTGAGAAATAAGAGGGATGGGAAGGAAAGAAGTCTGTTGAAGTTCCTCATCAGTAACTTGTTTATCCACAAACTCCAGCCAGAAATGCAAGCCAATTGCTCAAGGGCTGCATAAATTAGGACTATGGACAATGCAAAGAAAGGTATGTACGGACTCTAAGGATGAGATTGACCTGATCTCAACTGGCAGTCTACAAATAAAGTGGCTGGATGCCCTCTTTAGGTAATGCAGAGAGTTAGATAACTACAAAAACCAGCTCATCACACTAATCCCAAAGTCATTAATACTTTCCTAAAATCACTACCGAATAATTATTCTGACTATTCTGTTTTAGCATTTTGACCATATTGTAAAGTATAAATTCAAGGTTTTGATAAAACTTGTGTGTGGGGAGCCTGAAAGGAAACATACAGAATCACAAGTTATGTCACCTATGCTAATTTAAAAGGAACCTACATTTGAATTTCTTTATAATATAACACAACAATTACTATTTAACCTGAGATGAAATTCCTTTATCTAGACAGCATGATTAAGCACACTCCTTGAAAGTTAAATAACTTGTCATTTTTGCAAGAATCTTACCTGATTAGCAGGACATTTTTCAATATGAGCAACAATAGTTTCTACCGGCAACTTGACTAAAACATAGGAAGCCATATTACAGAGGGCTACGTTGTTTCCATCAAATGTAATAATACTCAGTTCGGACAGTACAGAACATTGACCTAAAAAAGAACTGTCATTTAATGAGGTTACCACAAAACCAAATACAGAGCATACCTAAAAACTTTCAGTTCTAGCATTGTTTGCTTTCACGTATAGGTTCATATATATATTGATGACCTTGCTCTGCAGACAGCATATTGAGCCATGCAAGTGTTTGGGCTAGTCAGTGGAAATACCTTAACATACTGCTGTGTGCCCAGGCTTAGGGCAGAATGCTTAAACTGGTGAAAATTTCACTTAAGTCAATGTTTTACAGGCAAGGTAAATGAATCTGTACAGTGTAAGAAAATATAGGCATTTAAATATATATATATTGAGATACTGATAACAAAGGACTTATCTGTCCCGTCTTGAAACAAATATAACGTGTGATATGGGTTTCATTAATGCTGCAAGGTTTTTGTTCCCTTTTTGTTCCCTTGGCAGATACTCATGTGCCAGTTTTGGCAGTTTCTAAGCATGAGTAAAAACGGCAATTAGAGCTAACTGAAATTTGGGGGTTCTGTCTTTCAGAAAAGGCTAGTATAAAATTTGATTTTCTTCACAAAATGCTGAAATCTTAACATATCTACTGATAGAATTTCTGAAAAGTCTCAGCTGGAAAATATTGATGTTCATGTTGCAGATTTCATTTCAATGTTTTCATTCAAACAAAATATTTTGACTCTCTTGAGTGTTGATTCAAAGATACCAAAACATTTGTTTCGCTGATGAACAGCTCTTTTTAATTCATTCCAGTATTCAACCTCATATTCCTACTCCGATAAATCTTTAATTTATTACTTGAAATTTATGTATCAAGGCTCTATGTTTTATTTAAAAATAAAACAGTGACTTACAGGGACATTCCCATTCTGGACAACAACTATCAGCGTTAACTTGAACTGGCATTCCTCGAAAACCACAATCTGGCATCTGCACATCCTTAGGGCAGTTTCTTGAAAGGTTGTATAACAACCAACCCATGTTTAAACATACAAACTGGCTACATTTGTCGAGAGGTTCGAGGTATCTTGGCTGTTAGATAAGGAAAAAAACAACCAGAGTCAACTTTGATTTCATTGCCCTTATGAAGTCCAAGTTACTTGTTCATCCTCCTGCTCTGAGAGGGAATCAGCACATCTCCCTGACCCCTCATCAGTTATTTTGGAATGATTTGCATTTGTGTGATTGTAACAGGTAACAGCAATGCATGTCCATTCACCTACACACTTCCTGTTCCATCTAGCTTTGGTGGAATACCCTGTGTAAAGCATTATGCATTGAGGCTACATGTTATAGTCACTAATAATCTGAAGTATTTTAAGACACACAAAATCATGCATTCCCATCATTTTAAACCCTATGACAAAGAAACAAATAGAAAAAGGAAAGACAGAGTGAGATTACGCAGAAACCCCAAAAATCCATAGATTGTCTTTTTCTGCACCTCAGAAATATATTTTGCTACCTGGAACGAGCACATAGCTTTAAAAGCCTTTTTCTTCAGAGCAATACATCCAAGTTGCAGGATATACCAGGGCAATGTAAGAGCAGCAATAAAACTATACTCCAAGAACAACTGAGTATTTTAAAATATGCAAATTAAATAGAAAATAGGAACTATTTAAAATCTATGGTATTACATACATAGCATAACAGAATGGACTGACAAGTAATACACATTTTAACATATAGAGGGAAGCAAAACTGATCATACCACACACTCAGAGGATGTAGACATCAGTGTATGCAACATCGTACCAAAGTAATCCTTGTCAGCTACAGCCGTCGTTTCTGAAAAGGAAGGCAGAGCCATTCCACCACTAGAATGAGATAAATCTATTATAGTCCTGGTCTGCAACTCTGTGGGCTCTGGTAAACTAAAATAAGGTTTAATTGGTTTCTGTGTTGGGATTGTTGTTACTTCTGGGACTTCAGAAAGAGAGATATCTTTTACTGAGGCTGTATTTCTTTGCTCATGTGAAGTCTGACCACTTTCTGAAATATCCACTGTTCTTTCATATGTGGTTGCATATTTAACTTCTGAAGCTGCATATGAGGAACTCTTCATCTGTGATAATGGACTTGTAGTACCAATTGTTTTCATTCTAATAATTTTTGGAGTTTCTTTAATGCTCTGTGAAGCTTGAGTTACTGCAGTTGTAAATAAAGATTTGTGTGTTTCTATGGTGGTAGGAACTGAAGCTGAAGCCATATAAAAATCCAAATCGGTAACAAAAGAATCAGTGGTTTTTGTAGTAATCCTAGAGGCTACAGAAATGCCCGAAGCAACTAATAAACTGTCTGAAGAGCTAGGTGGTATTTTTGCAAAAATATAAGGTGGTTTTGAGGATGTAGCATTCACTGTTGTGTTCATGATCACTGGTGTAGTGGATTGAATGATGATTCCAGCTGATATGGCTGATATTGTTCCATCTTCTTCTGAAGAACTTACCGGAGAACTCTGTTTTCCTAGAGAAACAGTAGAGATATGAGTGGTCTTAAGAGGAGCTAAAGGCATAGAGACCCTACTGGACTGGCTTTCTAAAGTGGCTTCAGGAGTTGTAGGCATTAAGAAAGAGGGCATTACAATGGATGTTTTTAGTGGTGCTGAAATGTTCGGAGAAGGGTTTATGCTTAAATTTAATTTAGAAAAATACACAAAAGAAGTTACAAGGTGTGTAACTGGATTTTTTTTAAGCTCCTTGTGTATCTAGAGATGAAACTGATGCTTGGGTAGCAGTTATATTTTGTGCTACTGATGATGTGATAGTGACTGTGGAAATCAATGAAGAACTTGTCTGAGATGTCACATAGGATGGTACTGACGTTGACAACAAGGTTGCAAATAAAGAGGATGACCTTGTAAGAGAAATATCTTTAGGCATGAAAAGTGCCTGAACTTTGAGCCACAGGGTCAGTCTTCAGTTCTGTATCTGAACTGCTTGTAATTCCTGGAGTGGTTATTGATGTAGCATTTAGAGGTAATACCAATGTTCTACAAGGGAAGACTGTAGACATAATGGATTTCACTGGCGTTCTAGAAATGGATGACACTGAAAAGTAATCAGTGTACATTTTGTACTTATTTCCTGTTGAGGCTTTGTTTACTATAGACATATTAAAGATTGTTGAATTGACTACAGGAGTAGAAACAGCAGAAGGAACTTTACAAAGACTTTTGGCGGCAACGGTGACATCTGACATACCTTTGGGATTCAGGGAGATAATCAGAGAATGCACTGGTATAGATACTGTGCATGTTCCAGCAGGACTCAAAGAAGTGTTTATAGGGATTTGAGAAGCAACTTGAGGTGAAGATGCAGTTATTATTGGCAGAACAGCAGAAATACTGCCTTTTTTTGAACCGAGATGTTTGCTTGGGAATAGTCACTGAAATTTGCACTGAAGACAAAGATGGCTTCAGAGAAAAACTAGCTGAAAAACTTGCATTTAATGATAACAGAGAAGTTTTAGACAAAGGTTTTGCTGTTTTGAAATATGAAACTGTGACTAATTGAGGAAAACTTGCCTCATAGCTAGCAAATCAGTAGTCACGGGAATTTGAGAAGCAGTTGAAGTCAATGCAGAAAAGGGTGTTGAGTGAACTGCAGTTTGGCCAATGCCAGACCTAGTTCTAACAGGCAAAGTATATATAGGAGAAGTAGATACTGAAGAAGTAGATGTGCTTAGTGTCAAATGTGAACCAAGAAATACAGGTCTTGTGAAAGTTGCTCTGCCAGCCAGCAAAGCAGACAAGGACATTTCACAAGATATTTCTGTTGCCTTAGAATGACTTACTGAAGGACTCCTTCCCAATCCCTGCAGGCAGCTCAGAAGTGACAAAAGATGGCTCGGAGGTTAAATTTGTTAGTGCTGAGATAGGATGAAGTGTTCCTAGCTGAGAGGTCGATGTTTCATGTGAAAATGGAACTACCACTTGGGAAGTGGGTGCTAATAAGGCAGAATGTGTTGGAACAGGACTTGTGCTGAGCAGCCTTGTTGGAGTTGCTATTGTAATGGGTAAAGCTATAGGTGCATTAGAACTGACAGTATGTGATGTGACTGCTGAGGCTTGAAGAAGAGTTGGAAAATCTGTTGAAGAGATGATTTTGGAAAGGACAGTAGGGCTGGCTGTGCTATGAAGTACATCAGAAGGCTCCAGTGTACTTGGTAATGAAACTGTTGAATAGGTGGCTGTATGAGATGCATAAAAGTCTGTAATGGACTGTGATGAGATAGTCATTCCCCTTAAAGTTGTGTTTGCTTTCATGGTTACTTTCTCTGTCACACCGATATGAGTTGATTCGTTCCCTGAAGTAACAAAGAAAGGAGGTGTCTGAGAAAATCCCTCTGTGGTAGCACCCATGTGAGAGAATAACAATGGAGGTTTCGTTCCAATTTCTGATTCTGTAGGTGTCACAGGTATGCCTAAAAGGAAAAAGGCATGTTTCACTGTCTTTTAGGGATTATTAGTAAAGCAAAATGGCAACATCTATCTCTACTCTAGTCCCATTTAAATATTAGAAAATCAGATCTCTCCAATGGTTCCAGGTTGCCTGATGACTTTGAGGAACTCAGCTGACCCAAGATGCTTTCTAATTTTCTTTGCAAATGAAGTAGTTAATTTTTTTATTTTTCATGAAAACCTTGATTTTGCAGAGCAGTTTTGAAGCAAGAAGGGAACTCCATAGAAAATTAAGTAAATCCAAAATAGTAAAATATTTGCAATAAATACATTACAAATTTGGAAGGCAGTATACTTATATGAGATAACTTCATAGTAGCAAATATCAAGCATAATATATTTAATTCAAAATTTGTAAAATAAAATAAGACACAGTATTAAAATTCAATTTTAATGCTAAGAGAATACTGCATCCCTTAAAATAAGCAAATAATGTGGTATCTTTACACACCAGAAGTTATTAAATAGGTGCATTGAATTTGTTAGTGGTGTCCCATCATTTGAAAAGACAGACCTTTTGGTCACAGCAGTATTTCTTTCATTTAGGATCTTTCTGTTATATACGTTTAATATACTAACATTATATATTCAAATATAGTTGTGATAAGTACCACATCACCACAACAAGTTAAATTTAACACACTACTAGAGACATGAAAGAGTGCAACTTTAAACATAGTTTGTTTGAATGTAGAAGCTGTATTTTTGATGGCTGGGAATAGAGTCTATGCCCCAGAGAGAATCTTCAACAGAGAGAAACTTTGATAAAGTGTTTTATTTTTTTTAAATGTACATTTGATTAAACCTTTCCTGGGATCTCTATTGTAATTTATAAGATCAGACCAGTAAAATAAAATACACTTACAGTCTTCTGGATAAACACATCTAAGTGTGACCTCATCGAGGATCATATTTTTGGGACAGTATGGCATGCATCCTTCAACTCTGTAAAATATTGTATTGTCAATTCTAAAGCCACAGTAGAAGCATAAATGAATTTTAAACTATTTTACTTTGGCAAAATAAAACATTTGAAAGTCTTCCTTGTCAGAGTTTTGAGAAGCTTCCAGTGTAATGGTGAACAAAGCATTTTGAGGCTTTTCAAGGTCACAAAGTTATCGAACAGCACAATTCTGTTTCTACATTGTTCATAATCAAGTCTTTGCATGGGCTGATGAACATTATAGCTTTAGACCATTCTGCTTCCATAATCAGGTGGGAGTTTAGATCCCTAAGTAGAAGTGCTTTCCACAGAATAATGAACTGCTCTACAAGACTGCCAGATATATTCATTTGAGACATTAAAATATTTTGACTCCATAGAAAGTATTTTTCTTGTGCACTTTCATCATAGGAGAGTGCAGACAAGTTCATATATTCCCACACTTTTTCATTGTAGGGGACATTTCAATAAGAAAATCATGATATCAACAACCAGTATGCCCATATGAAAAAAGCTAAAAGTACCAACTTAAAAAATTTGTAATATTAATAATATTACTAATCATGAACTGCATATGCCTAAGGCAGTAGTCTGAAATTCAAAATATCCTTTCTTTTCCACCACATTGTGCCTTGAGCTTTTAGGTCTTTTTCCTTTTAATTTGTTGTGGTTCCAGAGACGCCAGAGGAGGACCGTGGAGAGAGGAAATCTTGTTACTCAGTTACAAGCTAACATCACCCATGTGAAATCCCTCTCTTCACGCCAGTGAATACCTCAATAAAAAAGTTCCTTCCTCTTACAGGAGAGGGCATAGTACTCCCTTACTATTCCTACAGCTTTTGAGCTCTGTCCTACAAACACCAGAAAGATGTAGTCATTTTAGCATCATGGTTTGGGATGTGAATATAAATCCATAGAAGGAAATAGCGTTCACTTAATTTAAGAGCCTTCTGCTTAACCACCACCAGAAGTTAATCCTCTGGGCTAAATACAAGCCTCTTATTCTTGTAGTGAAAGATCACATGTAAACAGGAATATATACCGTGGGAAACGAGAGGCTTATTTCAAATGTTTTCATATGACTTGTGAGAGTTTCTCCCAAGAGTGATACTGGATGAGTAAAAATTAATAGATATTACTACTGCAATAACTTTCAGAAAGCATATGGTATGCATATTAAAAAGAAAATACAGTGGCAATATGAGCTTAATTTTACTTACAGAGGAAGGAATTTACATGCTACTCCTTCAGGATCACTACATGTCTTAAAACAAGGATTAGAACAGGATTCATATCGCCATTCACACATCCTTCGATAAGGCACAGAAGCGCTGAGTTCTAAGAAAAAAGAAAGAAAGGGTATTATTTATTATTATACAGTTAACAAACAGTAAATTTACAGCCTGTTCTATAACATACATTGGGATTTTCATATAAATGAAAAAATGAAAACCAAGTAGACAAATTCTTCAGTACTTTCAGGTAGGTCAGATTTTGTTTAGTTTCAAGTATTTTAAATTCATCCAAGCTAAAAGAGATTTTAAGCTTCAACAATACAGTTACTCACTTTTACAACATATTCTGGTTTAAAACCTCTAAAAAACCAGTTAAACACAGTGAAGATGCTGTTGGTTGCAGAAGCAATACAATTACACAATTTGTTTAAAATAATAGATATCTATTATCACTAATAAGATATTGACATGCATCATTTTGTGACATGCCACTTTCACTTTGAAGGCGTAAACCAATGAAAACATAGTTCAAAGCTAAAGTGACCATCATATCTGCAAAAATTAGAAAATAATGGCATTTTGAGATGGAATGGAAGACAGAGAGTAATTAAAAATATCTGTTACTACTGCCAATGAAAGACAAGTGCTCTGAAAGCAAGCAGAAAAAGAATACTTATCCCTGGGGATTACACAACACTTACCTTCAATGCTAAAGCTACTGAAACGTTTGAATTCTTCTGAATCATCATACTTTGCCACTTTAACACCAGATGATGAGAGAATGATGAAAAAGCCTTTTTTACTGTGCAGTTCAAAGGCACTGAGCCCTGGACCCCAGAGACCCTGGTGGTGGAAGAAGGTGGCTCGTCTCTGAAAGGAGGCACTTGCCTGCCACTGTTCCAACCCAACAGTTCCATTGTCACGGACATACAGAAAGTAGTTTGGTCTTTCAGCAGATTCAAGGGAAACAAGAGAGAGGGCTTCCACAGAAGAAAAAGATAAAGTAAGATTTTCATAGAAAACAATATAAAATTGAGATTAAAACCTGTATATTGACTGTGAAGTGTCTCCTTTTAAACACTTGCTTTTCACAAACAAAATATTTCAGCTTTATGCTACAGAAAAGAGAGTTAGAAATGCAGTGCAGGGTCTAAAAGAGACTTCAAGTGATCGTATAATTCATATCCACCAGGGAGCTAATCAGTCAGATCAAAACTACATTCAGCCTACAAAATTAATCATAAGCAGTCTTGGAACTTGCTCAATATGGGAGGTTTTGTTCAAGTTTGAACCACTGTCTGACAGTTCAGCTATACCAAAATTTTATTAGTAAATAACATCACATTGTAAAAACATGCTTGACTTCATCTTGAGGTCAGGGTTTTTTTATATACAGACATATCCAGCAATACAATAAGAAAACCTGTGGCCATATGAGAGACTTGACCCTCTATTTGCTCTACTCATGCCAGAAATCAAAAGTGAAGAAAATTACCTGAAAATGTAAGAACTTGTAACAAGACTGACTTCATACTTGATATTCAACTTGAACGAAGTCTTGAAGTTTCTTTAATCTAGATGAATACTATCTCATTCCTCACAGAAATTGAAACTACCTTTGCACTGCACAGTTAAAATGAATGTTTTACTTCCACTTTACATCAGCTGGAGAATTGACAAGACTGAATTAATTCTTCTTTTCTACGTATTTTTCATCTTTAAATAACATCTAAAAACTTAATTTTCCAACTGCAAAAATTTCAAATGTGTGTAAACTTAGTTTCATTTTTTTTCTGTGAAGAAAAGCCCTTCTCTATGTTGATTTTTGAGGGCTTGGGATATTTTCAACAAATTAAGTTATGTGAGAAAACAATGACCATATCTGTATTGACTTAATTGGCACAAATTCAATATATGTGAAGAAAGGAAAATATATAAGGAAGAATGAATATTTAAACATATTTAGTTTGGTTGTATAGTTTGGTTAAGTCCCTGATAAGTGAAAAATAGAGCTTAGGAATAGCTGTTCACCTAAGAAACTGCCTCGTACATTGTATGGAAATGCTGCTTACCAACAATGCAAAAACCAGACTTATCATTCTAAGTTGCACATTTTCTAGTCCAGTGAAAATAACAAAGAAGAAAAGATAAAATAGAACTGATTTTACTGGAGATAAAAATATCCTGCTTTGACCTTCAGTGTTGATACTTGCTAGATACATGTGCAACATTTTCCAGTTTCCAGTTATAGAAACTAATTATGTTTTTCACAAAAGTATTCTATTCCCTTGTATTTTGCAATACTTCTAAAATAATATTTGAAAAGTCAGCTTTAAAGCTGGCAGTGATGTTTTCTAATATCTAATAAATAAATAAATAATTCCTCCTCGGTTTTGAAACTGGCCACTTCATCCTCTCTCATTCCTCTAACTAAAAATACCTATACTATTTTAGGAGATTTAGAAGACACAGCAAAAATCATTCATACAGTTTGAGATACATATATATATATATGTATGTACGTATGTATGTATACAGCCATTAGCAAAACTGCTGAGAACACTTACATGAATCTTTATCTTTGAAAAGACCTGGAGTTACCATGAAACTGAAAATTACATTTCCATATGCTCCAGTTCTAGGTAGGGGAAATATCCTTCTACTGGATACATTAGCCCCTATAATTGTGCCTTCTGCTCCGAAACTTGCCAAAATATAGGGTCCTTCACCAAGACCTAAGGGAAGAAAATTCAAATAGAAAAAGAAAAATCCTCATTGTATTACTTATAAAACTTCAGTCTTAATTGTCCACTTGGTTCCACTTGCTAGTGGAAACATGCCTAATGCCATCCTTGACTTTAACCATGTAAGGCAGCTAGGCACCCCCCAAAAGAATCAAAGGGGAAGAACTGAATAAAAATTTATGAGTGGAAATAAAGACAGTTCCATATTGGTTTGGTTTGGATTTTGATTTTAAAGAAAGAAAGAAAAAGAAAAAATGGAAAACAATTGCAAGAAAAGTGATGTAAAAAACTCCAATTCCTCACCACCAGTTGACCAATACCTGGCTGAATCTCAATCAAAGCCAGACCCAGCAAACTTTTTCCCCGGTTTTCATTGCTGAACATAATATCACATGTTCTACAACATCCCTTTGGTCAGTTGGGGTCAGCTGTCCCAACTGTGTTCCCTCCAACATCCTGTACACCCCCAATGCCTGTTCACTTGTGGAGCATCATGAGAACCAGGAAAAGCCTTGACGCTGTGTAAGCAATAGCTAAAACACCATTTTCATCACAAATCCAAAATACATCATCATATTAATTCTATGAAGATATTTAGCTCTATCCAAGCCAAAACCATTACTCCTTACTACTTTTTCACAGAATCATAGAATCATTAAGGTTGGAAAAGCTTTTTAAGATCAAGTCCAACTGTCAACCTACCACCATCATGGTGTTCACCCTTAAACCATGTCCTCAAACCTTTTTGAGTAAGATAAAATTACCTGCTACAAAGAAATTATGGAAAGTCAGCTATATCTAGCAAGATCTATGTGCTGATACTGTACTGGACCAGACAGGAAGAGAAAAAAAATCATCTCTATATGATGCTTATTATAGGATGCAAGTCACTAAAATGATATATTAAAAGTCACATTCATATCATTGCATTTAGTCAAGTTTCCTGTCCTCTTCAATGTCTTGCTCCCTACAAAGCACATGCACAATATCCAAATATTAGAGATGACACAGGAATTAATTTTGTCAAATGAATGCCACTGTCATTCTAAGGAACTGTTCTTCACAGTACAATACTTCTGAGACTTGTGCATAAAATCCTGCAACCTATCAATTTCAAAATATTGTAGGTCCCAGTTCTGAAATTTACAGTATAAGCACAAGCTAACATCCTTCTAGAGCTTCTCTCTGACTGCTACAATATGCTGTATGGTGCATTAATCCACACCCACATTGAACGTTATGAGATCATTAACTGAGGCATTAGCGATTACTAAGATCACTCATCACAGCTGGGCCACTGACCTTCACTCATAAAAATAGAAGCAAGTTAAAACTACTTACACAAGTCAAAGAAAAAGCCCATAAATTAATTCAACTGAGTTTTGATTTGAACCAAAGCAATCTCTTTTATATGTCAATGAAAGAAGCAAAAATAAAACAAAGCAGATCACTTCAGAATGAAAACCTGGAAGAAAATTGGATAGTGTGGTAAATGTTCATAAAATTTATGAGGCTTTTTCTTTTATTTTTAATAAAAACTCATACAAAATTTTTCTCATTAATCTTAACTCACTATCATCAGAGATGCAATATATCCACACCATTCATTTTTGGAGGAAAGGACTTGAATTTCCCTGTGCCAAAGGCAGACTGAGGTGAAAATGGTAAAACCTGTGTAAAACCTTCTAAGATGCACCGTAATGTGTCAATATTTGAATTCCTTACTAATGTAGGATTGTCTGTGTTTATACAGGACAAATCTCAAGTAATTAATGAGATATTGCACAAGGGACTGTGACTCTGCAATCCTACCCTAGGGATCAGGGAGAACAGTGAAGAGAGAGCCTCCAACACTGCTGCAGCTGACAGAGATTCTTCTTAGCACAAGCTACAAAGAGGTTTATTTGCAGTGTGCACCGTATCATGTTTAATCTGAGATGCCAGGTGTGTTGCTTTGCTTACAGCTACCATGGTTGTTGCCATGTTGCCTAGACATAGGCAGAAAGGCCCATGGGGACTTGTTTTGCTAACTTGCTGAGTTCATTTAACTCACATACCCAAATCAGGAGTATAAAAAACCCCAAACAAACCACTCTAACCTGTGAAAGAGAGAAATTACCAAACTATATTTTCTTCCAGGGTTAGTCTGAGTGAAATAAGGAAAGTGCCTCTTGGGTATTTTTTCTAAAAAGAGAAACAAAGTAAGTAAGACGGAGAGAGAGAAATATCTCAAAATATCATCATACAGAAAGAAAACTGATAGAATAGTATATCAAAGATGCCTTCTGTATTCTGGAGTGGTTGATATGATGACTTATCTGCAGCTAAATTCTTCATAATAATGGATTCTATTTTAGAACCGGGAAGTACAGACTTGTTTGTGACACATAGCTAACTGCAATGCTAGAAAATAGGAAGAGTAAGAGTATTCAGCAAGGTATGCAAATATGAGGATGAATAAAAGACGGAAATATCAAATACTACATACCTTCATTGTAATATTCACAGTCATAAGCTAAAGGAAAAAGAAAACAGGCACATTATTATTAAAAAGTAACAACAGAATCCATGCATATCCCCATCCTAAAAATGTAGAGTTCACTTTCAGCAGAGGAAGTTTTATCTCCCACAATGCATTTCAGTCAGTGACTCTATTTCCTTAGACCTTTGCTCGTTCATATACAGCTGTATTTAAAGAGATGTGCCAGGACAGGAGACCTGAAGCATCAATTATTATACAGGCAAGAATCCTTCTTGCTGTCAATGAAAAGCATGGACTAGATCTCTTTGCAGGCCTACACAGAACACTGGACATACCCTAGATCTGCTATACTGGTACCTTTCCAACAGTCTCTACGCTAGCACACCCTGAGCACAGCCTTCATTACTTTTACATCTATTACATTTATTATCCACCTGCTTCTGTCATATTTGTATTATTGGGCAGCAAATTGCCATAGATGCCTCAGACATGAGCTGCAGTGCACGGCCAGCCCAGGTACATACCACAGAGCAAAGGAGATCGCCAGTGAATCGCTGCTCCTTGCTGGCAGCACTTGTGGGCATAAGCTGCAATACTGGTACACAAACATTCACAGTCCCCACCAAGATTGCAGTTGCATGTATCTGTGTGGCAATTTTTAACAAAAGAAGTCACATCAATCTGGGGGGGGGAAGAAAAAAGAAGAAAAGAAAAAGAGGTGACTTAATTTC
>NW_008662020.1:62450-65426 GCF_000695815.1 Acanthisitta chloris | reverse complement strand
GGAGTTCTACTTCTGTATGGACTGGAAGAATTTAACACCAAAATATATTTTTCCAAAGTTTGGGCATATTCCTATACAAAGAAAAAAAAGTACACTCTGAATGATCAGATTATACCTACATTACAGGTCAAAAGAAAATTTCAATCAGTGACAGCTAAGAAACATGTCTGTCCACACTCACTATCCTTCAGTTTTGGAGAGTATATTGAAGCTGGCAGTTCTGTTTTTATAAGGCAAATACTGCCATCTATAGCTATCCTGTCAGTTTTGCAAGAACAACAACGAAGTCAGAGCTGTGGCCCTCATTACCAAGTAATTAAAGTAATCATTTGTAGAGGGGGTTTTGCCCAGGAAAATAAAACTCAAGCACACTAGTGACATATTGAAGAAAAAATATTTCTGCACTTAGCAAGATTTTAATACAATTTGCCCACAAAACTTCATTAGATCAGAAACTCACTTCCTCACTCTAAAATCCTACCACTACTTCATGGTTTTACATGATATACTACTTCTTGAGTTTACGTCATCTTTTTTGTAATGTTGAGCAATGTTTCCAAAACAGTGCTCTTACTCAATACATGGAATGTTTAAGGCAATGCTTTTCTTTGGTTTAGGCTCTGGTCTAGCTGAGTTGTAAAGTACTCAAATGGCACACATCAGATTACAGAAATACCATCACAGTAACAAAGCAGCACTTATCTAACATGGAGACAGTTTCTCAGCTGGCAGTTGCTAGAATATGAGAGGAATTGGATCAAGACTGTTTTTCTGCCTTCAGCGGAGAGAGATGCCATTTCTCTTTCATTCTTTTTCTGATTTTTCAAACAGGGATACCACTGGGGACAAGGGCAATGCACATGAGCATTAGCTCAATTGAAAATGGCTGTGGTAGCTTTGCAGGAATCACCAAACCGCAGACTGGCTGCAAAAACCTCAACCTGTCTCATGCCTGCAGGATGGCATCTCTCCATGGATCAGCAATATCCCGCTGCTGTGACAAACTGGGAGCCTCCGGTCAAAGCTTCTGTTGAGTTCAGGAATTATGAGGAAGACAATTATTTTGCAAGTGTTGAGGCTTCTCAGACCTTGCTGAATTCAGTGCTTATCTGGGCAACTGCAATTCATCAGTTGCTGTCAGCCAGAGATGCAAGGTTTTGTCTCCCTGAAAACTGTGCTTTCCAGGCAGAGTTGAACTCTGAGGCTACCTGTCCCCCAGGCAGGAGCTTGTCTCCATGCATAGCAGGATCCTCCATCACCACCATAACAGGAGCAACAGTAAGAGTGCTGATCCAAGCACATCCTGAAACCCACATCTATATTTTCTATTCTTTCCATGCCTCCAATGTCAGTCTTTCCTTGGGCTTTTTTTCTTGGCATCCAGTTCCCCACCCTTGCAGCTGCAGATAACCTTGACCTTGACAGGAGGTCCCTTTACAATACATTTGTAAGAGCTCTGTTTTCACATGCTGATGAGTAGGTTTTGAAAACACATTAAAGATGTTTGCTTTGCAGGCTGTCCCATGCAAGGTAGATATACACATGTGAAAATACTTGACTGCTAATAAAATTACATGTTTTGCACCTGACATATGTTTTTTAACATAATGCTAAACTTTTGGCATAATATTTGCAAATTTTAATCACAACATGGATGAGATAAAAAAATCAATGTTCTAGAGAAAACACCTTTCTTTATGAGTTATAATAATAAAGCTTCTTAAAAACTCTCAAAAGTTCCATTTTTATGTATTACTTGCCACTTTGAAAATACACTCATCACTATGTTCTCAGGCACATGCTCAAAAAATGCTTTACATAGTAACTTAAGTCAACATTAATAAATCTCTTGGGTTAAGCTACTGCAACCTCCTACACAGGCAAATTCCTAACCATGTTGATATCAAACTTAAGTCCTGAAAGTCAGGAGGTTCAGCTGGGACATCTAATGATCTCATTTAGTATTAATAGTCATAGAGAAAATAAGAGACTGAGACAAAATGTTATAGTGGTTCTTGCTTGCACAGGTATTAAAAAAGTACCTAAATACCTTTGGGAGGCTAAAATCAGAAATAAGGAAAAATGTATAAAACATGTCTTGCATTGATAAAGAGTGAATTAAAATGGAATAAAAGATTACCACACAAGCTATTGTTGTCTCCATCTTGTCTAGACTGAACTGAAGGACATTCTTGTAACTCAAGTTCCAGGCTCAGCCAGGTATTGGGAAAACAAGGACACCAAACCTCAGAGTTCTGATAAAAAGCAGATGATAAGCTGCCAACCAATTAAAAATACCGATAGCTCTGGAGCTGAAATCTTTTGCTCTCATATTTCTTTCTATATTGAGCAAGACACTTAACAAAATAAAACTATTTGAGATAAGCTGTAAGTACATTATACATACACTTATTTTAGAATACTGCAATATATACAAAAGGCTTAAAAATTTAGCTACCTATATAAATATAAGATATAAATAAAACCTAAAGAAAACAGAACCTTGATTATTCAGCCTACTAACTCACAACTTCCAGTTATCACCATCATGTTTAGGCTCCAGTCTTGAAAGGAACAAGGAGCTCGGCACAAACATAGCCCACCCACACAGAGATACTTGCAGGGCTTTACTCTGTATCCTCCCTGGCATTCAGACTGAGGGGAGTAGCAAAAAGAAATTAATTACTGGAATGTTATTATTTTCCTACATGATAGCACATCTTGGATATTTAATAAACTTACCACATTGCGACAAGGCGCAAAAATATCACTGTATAAAATTGAGCATTCCTTTTTGGCATAAGGGAACTTGCTCTGATGTACCTCACATGGTCTTAGTGTTTCATTTGGGCTCTTGCACTTAAAAACAAGCAAAAACACGACAAATATGTTAAAGGTAGGTGTGTTTATCACAGACTCAGGTACAGTATAGTACCAATTAATTCAATACTTGCATACTCAGAAAACAAAAAAGTT
>NW_008662020.1:59427-62426 GCF_000695815.1 Acanthisitta chloris | reverse complement strand
CCCTGATTTGTTGTCATAATTGAAAACATTTGCACAAAAAGAATCTTTGTGTTTTGTCCTGAAGTACTGAAATGTTCCTGCTGTCTGCTCAGTGCATAAAGACAAAATGTTTTCTTTGTGACACATAATAATCATTACCAGAGCAACCAACTGTAACATCACAAACAAATACATGGTCCAAATCTATCCTGGGTGGTTTTGCACTGACTTTAAATGGAGTCACTACAGATGGCTTCAGCCCTGCAAGTGCAAATAAAGAAGCAGCAGTAGGAAGAGAACAACCCACAAAAAAAATAGTCTAAGATCATCATGATAACTCAGAAATGGCTAAGATACAACTCCCTCACTTCAAGTCTCTCCTCAAAAAGAAAAACAAATGAACAGAAAAAACATAACTAAACGACACTGACTCAGAGAACACAAGTTCATCCAAAGCCATGCTCTCTTGGTGCAGCAGGGAAGCCCTAGAGGGTGTAATGATGAATCTGTAGGCATCATTGTGGTGTCCCAAAGCAGCCTTAGTTGCAGTGTAGTCATCCACTTACACTGCCCTCCTGTGTGGATGCTCAGACACCACCATGGGGGCATGTGCTGCCACTCCCTGGAGGGAGAAGGCCTGGAAGCATCCCATGCTTCATGGTGCCAATGCAAGCATGTTTGCCAGTAGCAGAGCTGGGTTCTAGGCCTCCAGCTATCAAATGCTCTTTGTGGTATTTACATTTTTCAGAAAAGTTGATCAGGACACATTTCTATGGACGCCAAAGGTCCTTCATGAAAAAACCCCTAAGACCTACTGTGGGGGTAGATGAAGTGTCAAGTCTGTCTGAGCACAGATGACCAACAAGGCCAAGGTTGAATTTAGATCCTGGTGTCAGAAGATTGCATGAGATTCTACAAATATATATATATATATATATGGCCACAAAAAAGGCAGGTACAAGTTTGAGCTGCATAAACAAAGGTCATAACATCCTAGAAGTTAATTTTCTATGCAAATACTACACACTTTTTAAAGCAGACACTGAACTGATAATTTGGAAAAGAAAAATTCTTACACTTCATACACATTTACACATTTGTTTATGTATGACCTTCTAGATGAGTCGTATAACTACCAGCATAACGACACATTTGCCTTGCTTGCTCACAAAATTCACACATTTTATGTAGAATGAAATAGATCCAAAGGGAGATCTTGAGGCAGAGAAGCCTCAAAATCTTCCATTTTCTGCAAAATCTTTCCTGCCACACCGGCAAGGAAGTTGGGGGTGCATGAGAGGTTGGGAGGAAGACACAGCCAGGACAGGTGACCCAAACTGACCAAAGGGATATTCCATACCATATGATATCATGCTCAGCGTATAAAGTGGAGGGAAGAACAAGGAAGGGGGAATTTTTTGAGGTGATGACACTTGCCTTCCCAAGTAACCATTACATATGATGGGGCTCTGCTGTCCTGGAGATGGTTGAACACCTCCTGCCCATGGAAGCAGTGAATGAATTCCTTGCTTTGCTTGTGTGTGCAGCTTTTGCTTTCCCTATTAGACTGTCTTTATCTCGATCCGTAAGTTTTTCTAGCTTTTACCTTTCTGATTCTATTCCCCATGCCACTGGTGGGGAAGTGAGTGAGTGGCTGTGTGGTGTTTGGCTGCTGGCTAGGGTTAAACTGTGACAGTTATAAAACACAGTTGCAGTCCTACACTCTCTACAGCCTCATCCCTTCTCAGAAACCAGGTTTCCATACTGGGTTGTGTCTGTTACTGTTCTGAGCCTTTTCTGCCCATCCCTTCACTGCCTCTGCTTAGTCAGTTTGTTCTCTGTTTACAAACTGCAACTAAAATAGATCATCAATTTTTTTTCAGTGTTCAGAAATAAACTTTTTTCCAGACCTTTTTTTCCAGCTTTTGGATTCTATTTGCTTTCAGTATCCTGATGCCTCCAACACCAGAGAAATTACAACTGTTGTTAAAATTGGGGTGAATCGAAAATATCAGAAGCAATGTACCTAACTTTGTCAAAAACTGAAATCCAGACAACTATAATAATTACCTTATGTAGGAAAAAAACATAGTCTTCCCTAAAGAAATTGTTTTGTTTAATTCAAATTCTGTATATGTTTGCTATAACATATTATTAACACATTTCACATCTACAGGCACAAAAATTAAAATCTCCTCTTATACACTGACCATAAGTTTAGAAAATCCCTATACATCATGTGCTTATAAAATTATCATCCTGTTTCTCTAAATTTTTACTGGGCATGGAACTTACCTGTCCTAATACCCAGCTGTCTCCAAACACCTGTGCATTTCTCACCTCCATGTTGTTTGATGTAGTCAGATCATTTGAAGTGTATTTGTCAAAATTTCCACACAAACCTGCCAGTTTACCCTGAAAGAGAAGTTGATTTTTTTTCATAAACTGACAGTCAATAATCTGTACAAGTACATATATAGAATATAACATCCTTTAACTGAAAAAGGTGAATGCAACTCTGACTTATACTTTGAAAATATCTGACACTCTGCGATTCTTACAGTTGTGTATTGCAAATATCTTTTAACAGAAATCAATGTTTTTCTTCTTGTTTTCCATAACCTGTTCTTACTGTCTGCCTGTGAAAAGGAACTGGAATCTGGTAATATTTTTTCTAAAATCTTAATAGTATGTCCAGTCCAAAAGTCAAAAGTTCAAGGAATTACCTCATGATTGTGAAGCCTGACTAGTTGTTGTCATTAAAATTTTCTGCCTCTAATTTTAGCTCACAATAGCAAGAACATTTGTAATAGTAGTTATAAAAGAGGCAGCTCAAACTTTCTTTTGTTCAGCATGTGCTAAAAAATATATATATACATGCATACATCTATAAATACATAGAAAAAAAATTTCCACACAACAGTAAAAAGTAGAATTTTATTTCTAGGGTGCCGTGGCTCACACTAATGAAATCTTTTTCCTTAAGGTCTGCTGCAGACATTATCTTACCGAACTGGAAA
>NW_008662020.1:14912-59405 GCF_000695815.1 Acanthisitta chloris | reverse complement strand
GCATACAACCTGTAGAACTCAGCTCCATGCTAGCTTACTTGAAAACAGAATAATTTTTTTCACTATGTGTATCAATGGCCAACAGAATCATAGAATTTTAGGGGTTGGAATGGACCTTATAGATCATCTAGTCCAAACCCCTCATGCCCAGGGCAGGGACACCTCCCCACCAGACCAGGTTGCTCAAGGCCTCATCCAACCTGGCTAAATCAGCCTGTATTTGAAGTAAGCAATTTATAGCTTTTTTGGACAAATTCCTATAATAATTCTGCGTTAAAACCACATTAGATAGCCATTGTAACTTTGACTTACACTTTTAAAAAATCTGATATTGTATTCTAGCAGAGTGTGCTTGCTTTCTTTTACTCAAAGAGCCCCATCTTAATACATGTATTCATGTTTGAAATGAAGCAGAAATGTAAGTATGAAATGCACAGATAAGGTTGTTCTATATGGACCCAAAGACCAAGTTGCAGAGGCACCAAGGTAGATGATGATGCAGGAGTGGAACAGAGAAGAGCAACTGGCATGAGAAGGAGCCTGGTATTCTTCCATACATCATGGCTAGACCGTGTCACAATATACTCATTGGGTTTAAATGCCAGCTTTTGTCTAGATCCTTTCCTGTATCTTGTCTTCTTGAATTAAACCCAAGATATGATTCCATCTGTTCATCTCAGAAGCCTCTATTACATCTCAGGGTGTAGTTTCATCATCAGTCTAATTCAATCTGTGCTACAAATCAGCCATCACTAGACACGGAAGCTTCTTCTCCATTGGCTTCCGCAATTATGGAAACATGCAGTGAACTGTGTAACTCAAAACTAACCCTCTCTTCCAGGCCCCAAGGTATCTTTGGGTCAGAGCTGAATCATTACATATCTGCAAGGCTGTAATGTGTGGAGCAACAGCGCAAACCTGCATGTAGGAACCATTCCTTCTCTCCGTAAGTACGACCATTAAACCACATTCTCTATCTCTTCTAACCTAGCAAATGCTAGCAGCTGAACAGCATGATAAACTGCTATATCATCATTAGTCTTGAAGAAAAGACAATCACACTTATTCAATAAAAGATCACACCAGCAATACAGAGAAGCTACACAAAATCTCAGGTTTTTATTTTGTCTCACCTTCCATCGAGGTCCAACTTTAACATGCATCATTGTCTTCTTATCCCACAGAATTGTAATGTCCTGTTCTGGAAAGTGTATCACAGTGTAATATCCAGCCTTCCAAAGCTGATAGTTAGATTTGTTTTCCTGTCCCCTTAAGGTATTCTGACAGAAATGAATATTTATTAAGATCTAATAAAGCAATTCTACCAAAGTATACAGCCAGTTAATAACAAAGTGTATATTGAAGAATACTTTAACATACAGCTGAATCAATAATATTACTAGAAATGTTTTTAATAATATGGTATTTTGTCTTTTCAATCATTCAGGTTTGCTTTGATTTTGTACTTTGGTTTCCCTTTCAAAACCAAGTGGAAAGAAACTCATAAATGCCAATATGTTTCAACTCCTTGAGTCTTTTGAGCATTTGTAGGACGAATAGAACTCGAAAAAAAGAATGGAGAAAAAGATCTGTCCTGGGACCTGCTGCTTTATCCAGGCCTAGGCACTAGTGCTACATTAACTCAGACTGAGAGACGCTTTCCAAAAACATGCTACTTTAGAGCTGCAAATTTACAATGCTTATCTTAAAGGGCAGCCCAAAAAGGAAAGAAAATAACTAACCTGCTTCTCAGAAGGTTCACTAAAATAAATCTCAGTGTCTCCAACAGTGATGTAAACAGTCTTCGAGCAAACAATATCATTGTCAAAGCACTTTTTGTTCTGAGCGATTATAGATATATTTGAGTTATCTGTGCTCTGCAACATGAAGAAGAAATCATTTTACTTATAGATTCATTTGCATTTCAGTCCTGCAGATTTATTCTAGGCTTATCATCATAAAGAGATGGATAATTTAGCATTTACACATTCTTTAAATTAAATTTAAGAAAGCTACCAAACAAGGAAATGTATTTTTAAATTCAAAGCTGAACCCACAAACAACTCAAACTTTGGAGTTAAACACAAAAAGCCATTATGTTCAGCTGTGACTCCTCTTCCTGAGGAATTCACAAACTCATAGGATCAGCCTACCCCTAAAATAAGAGTCTGGTTTAGGCTTTTAAAATGTCCAATATTTACAGCACGGTATGGTTGTCAAAATTGAGACATGCTATAAAAAGACCTTTATTTTTAAACCAAGGTACACGAGATCAAGCTGTTTTCATATTTTTAAAACTAAGAAACCTACCATCTATCAGTAGCAGATAGAACAGTTTTTGTACCACCACCCATCAAAATTCATAAAACCATGAGTCATACTCCATGTTACTGGAGGGGCAAAGGTTTCTGCTGATTTTTTTGTTGTGGATTTTTTTATAACATTTAGAAGATTTTAATACTTTGTTGCCTTTTGATTTACTGGTGGTTTAGTACCTAAAATTCAAATTTACTGCTTTCCCAATCCCTTATCTGTTGGCTCTCTAGCCGGTAAAGTAATTTTGCATTCTAGGCACAAAAGATCACTTTTGTCCCATGGCTCAACAGGTTCATTTATTCACCTACAGCTTCTGTGGTTCTTCTGTATCATGAAGGAAACACACATACATCCTGTAATTCCTCATGCTAGGATTGTTACTGGAACAAAAGAGACCAACTGTATTTTCAGTGCTAATAACACTACCACGAACAAAAATAAGGCTGAGTTGCTCTTTCTGTTTCTTATTTTAATTTGATTTCTAGGTCACTTCTGTACCAATCTTTGCAAATCAACAAGCAGCCATAACAACTGAAAAGACTTGAGAGAGTTAGCTTCATAGCATTAATATGAGTCCATAATGCTACTTCTGAATCTGCTTTAATTTTTGGTCAAATTCAGTCCTACTGTCATTACAAACCTGAGTCAGATATGAAATAAAAATCTTGGAAGTGGTAAGGTGTGTATCTCACCCACTGAGTCATCTAGTCTTATATGGGACACTTGGGTTGTGCTGGCAACAAATTGATGTTTAAATGTCTCTGTTTACTCCTACCCACTTTTATACACTCTTTGAGACTGACTTACATAAAACTAATTGCAGGTGCTAATGGGCATAGTGGGAAAGATGGGAATGGTGGCTTTCAGCATTTCCCCAGTCTTGATAACTCCTCCTGGCTTCCAGCAATACTCTTGCAGAGCTTCATTTGGCCACAATGGGCAGGATCCTTTGCCCACAGCATCTCTTCCCAGACCACTGTTCCCTCCCATGCTCAGTGTACCACTCCCTTGGTCAGTGCACACCCAAAATGTGCTGGCTACATACTCCTAACTACTCCTGGCCTATCTCATATTTGTCCCCTTATTTGTTCTGTGTTCATCAGAATACAAGCATTAAAAAAACAATCAGCAATTTTTTTCTCACCACTGAGAAACATTGCATACAGAAAATATAGGTGCAGTTTTTGTGGGTTTACTTAATAAAAGTCATAGTGATCAAATTCTTTGAAGAACATCTTCAATCTAAAAAAAAAACCAAAAAAAAACCCCAAACAAATAAGAAAAAGAACAAACTAACAAAAAAACTAAATGATGGAAAATATTTTTTTTGTCACACAAAGGAGGTGCTGCAGTTTTACTGCCCTTAGTTTGGCATGGTCCACAAGCCAGAGGATGCTGCTACTTGACACCAAGCATGAGCAAACACAATGAACAGAAGGTGTGGGAGACTGCCTGCAATCTCTGTGTTACCCTAATGCCAGGGCTTCAGAAACAGGTGGTATTTGACAGCAGTTAGCTTAGAAGACAACAGTTACAGTGGGTAAAGTTAGTCACGAACTGCTTAGTGGTAAGGGTGTTTAGGAAGGAAGCTCTTTGTGATGAAGCAGGAGAACTCGGTTTAAAAGTACTGAAAGCTTCAAGGTAAAGAAAGGTTCATCTGTTCCATTCTGTTGTAAAGTTGTTTCAGGTTGCACTCAGAATAAAATTAGCCACTACCTTATTGGGAAATACAATATGTTTTAATTAAGCCAGGCTTGCTGCTGGAGTCAGTACAATTACTCTCCTTCAAGTCAGATAACAGCCCAGAGAATTTTTTGATTTATTGAAGGTGATGTGGGAAATTAAAAAGGAGACAAACTCATTAGTTTGGTAGATAGGATGCAAGCTGATACATTCTGTGCTAGCCAAATGAAATGCAAGCAAGGAAGCTACCTCCCCACCGTGACTTTGTGCAGAAAAGGACTTTGCTTGCAGTCTCTGGGTCTATTTGATGCCTAGGACATTGTGGGCTCTTTTCATTGCAGAGCTCATTCCTCTTCAGTTAGCTTAGTCTCAGCAAAAGAGGACACTCTGAGTTAATAGGGAAGCAATGCCTTCACTGTAAGAAAAGAGATGGAGGGCTTGATTTTAAATAAGGCGAGTTAAATCAGGCTAATTATTCCACAGTAAAAATACACCTTTTTTGGCAATGAAGACAAATCCTTGAAGCAGCAGCTGGTAGCTGTATTAGCTATGCTAATTGAAGCTGCTGCCTGTGCCTTCTGACAGTCCAGGCCAGTCCCTTCTGCTGAACAGCATCCACATACTCAAGTCAGAAGTTTCTGTGTATGGTTGGGATTTGAGCCAAAGGCAAAAGCTGAGTTATATTTCAAGTTAACTCTGCAGTAGAGAGAAACCTGGAGACAGGAAGTGTTTTGCTGACCAAAGCCAGAACAGGGAGTCCTTAAGACGTGTGAAGTACTTTCTTACTTGTAGGACTGCACTATGGTGTTAAATTACTAGAAATTATGCAGGATAGAAATGCAGAGACAGTGGTTCAGGAGATCTATGAGTAAACTAGACATTTCAGAAAACGGGCTTTGCATTAAATCCTGAGTCTTCTGTGCATTCTCTTTTTCTAATTGAATCTTAGACCTAATCCCAAACATAAAAACACTATTATGGATTACATATCTCTTGTGGCTCAAACCTTTCACAAAAATACTTGATTTACATACATACTCTTGTCATTCTCTCCATAAAACTCAATAAAAACTGACCTTTCCCAGCCATACAATACCAGCCAGGTTCAAAGTTGAATGACAGTTTCTGTCACAGGCTTCAAATTGTTCTGCAGCTGCTGCAAGTGCAGTATCTTCTTTAAACAAAGAAGAAATCAAGTGCAACTGAAATTTGGCACTTAACTATTAACAATGCAAAAGAAAGAACAGGGACTATTCAGATAAGGTGAGTACCATCTTTTAATGTTTATGTAAGACAGTGAGGTCTCAGGCAAATCTCAAGAGTTCTTAAGGAATATGATAATATAAATTATCATGTCTGAGTTCCAACTCTCTAATCTGCACTGAGTCCACACAGATATGAAAACAAGTTTTTGCCAGTACCACTAGAAGAAACATCTGAGTAGACACTATGGGCAGGTCTAATGAATACCAAGGTGGGAGTTTTGTTCGTTTTCTTTTTTTTTTCTTTCTGCACAGCCTCTTTCCAAGGCAGAGTCACTCTTTACCTTTTTAGGTAAAATGCACCCAACAGGGGATGTACTACAGTTCATCATGTGAAACCTACTTACGCTGACAGAAACTAGAAATAAAATGGTTTTCCCACTGCAAGAGTATCTTCCCACGTAAATTACCATATCCAGCCTGTTCCAACTTAATATCAGTTTCTTTGTGATAACATGGAGTTGCTAGGCAACAGGAAAGACAGAGTCACAGCTCTGGGCAGTCAGTCAAAAGCTCATTGTCAATCCCACTTCTCAGGACATTCTTTTTCTAGACTTCGCTGCACTTTTTTTCCATATTTCTTCCAAGTCAAAAAAGCAGAGCACTGCTTTTCTTTTTTTTCTTTTTTTTTTTTAAGTAGTGCTTGGGAATGCTAGAGTTTACTTTTGTTAGAAACTTTCTATTTCAATATCCTGTTAGAAATTTTCTATCCCTTTTAACCAGTAATAACACTGTGCAGTGTACTTACATAGTCAAAATGCAGCCTGGGAGAGGACAATTTGAAAGTGACTGTATCTGTTTCTTTGAAAGTTACATTAAAATCTAACTGTTCAGTGCAAAGACTCATTCTTTTCCATTCTTAATACCCTCATTTAGCCGTTGTTTTTGGTTTGTTCACTGCAGTACACTAACTTGCAAACTAGGGGAGCCATAAAAGCATCTAGGGACACACTGGGAATGGGATAGAGATAGATTAGTCCTATCTTCCTTCTGGTTTAGTGTCGCTTTAGATGTTTTCATATATAGCTGCAAAAAGCTCTAAAAATACTGAAAAAATATACAGTAGTTTAAAAAGTAGAATTTGCTTTCGCCTTCCTACATATTTTCAAAGAGATATCATTAGCTCTCTTCAGACTTAACATTTCAGGAGAATTTATGGAATGTCAGAATTAGTTTGGTTGTAGTTTATTGAGGTCTGGCTTTCTTCTGAGGGAACTTAACATTTGAAACTATTACTTCCACTGAGCTTGATCCTAAGAGAAGTAAAATATCTTAGCCCAGATTTAGTGAGCATTTAAGTATAAATATTTAAGTGGTTTTGGAGAGTAGAAAAATGTCTTGGCACCCGCATGTTCTTGCTCTGTTAGATTCTTGTGGCATTTTACTGGAGAGTCAATCTCCAGATAATCAGTGAAAACACATTAATTATTCAACTCATTTCAATTTACACCAAGAGGCATCTTTTATTGAAAGGCTTCTTTTGTTTAGTTGGTGCACTAATTTCTTCTGTACCTTTTCAAAATTACATGTATACATTTCATGTAACTTCATCTGATCACTGCTTTTGCATCCTGTAGAAATTTGTATCATCAAATGTTTCTCCTATAGCTATTCAAACACTGGAGCAATATTGCTTGGAGACAACAGATGGCACTGATAGACACTGTCTCAGTTTGGGAAGAAATCCACATGAAAGCTGGGAAAAATTATTATAGAAAGATTGCAGGTGATCCGCTTACAAGAGAGAGAAAAGGAATCAGTACTGTTTTTCCATTTGTTATGCATTTCTATACAAGTATTAAGTAACACCCAAAAAACCCAAAATACACATTTAGGAACTAAGAACCTGAGAGCTCAATTGCTCATGCACATAAATTTTGTTTTCCTCAGCATCTTCTACGTGGCTGCAGATTATTCTCACTTAAAATATGGCAAAGAAACTTGCAAAACACCTGTAAGATACAACATATTTCTAGCTTTGTAGCACAGTTGAGTAGAAATGGAGGAGGGCAGCATGATTGAGCAGATTCTCTGATGAAAATTCAAAGGGAGTGATACTATTCCAGTTACTGACTCATCCTCAAACAACTTCCAGGTGTCTGCTAATGTATCCATGATAACTCTTGCCTGTTTCTTTTTCAGTGACTTCTGACAAGGATACATATCAGGGATAATAAACTCTCAACAACTCTTGAGAAAGATGCATTACAAGTATGTATACATTGATGTATGTATGTATACAAGCAAATGGAAAAAGATATCATTATGTAATATTTTCTTTATTATACATAGGGAGATTTGTAGCATATTTTATGGCAACGTAGAATTGTTTGGTGTTCTGAGGTTTTGTCAACAATGAAATCCAAATAATCTTTTTCCAAATCTACAGCTAATAATGAAAATACATGACAGGGAATATTTTACTTCATCTCTTTAAAATCTTGTTCTAAGTTAATGTTTGTTAATTTTGAAAAAGTTGATTAATCAGATAGATAACACTGGAAAGGTTTTGGTTTTCTTTTTTGTATTTGAAGAGAACTCTATTAAAAGGTTTGAGAAGAGATTTTCTTTTGTTTCATTTACTTAACTTTGCCTGCTTGTGTATCAGATTTTGCTTTTGCAAAGGTCATATTACTGCAATCCCTTTCTAATTAAAAATGAGATCTTCTGCAGATTAAAGATTTGGGAACATTTGAATGCTTGTTTCCAAGTGACACATTCTGTAACATGAGCTATTCTGAATTACAAATCAACTGCACAATTGGTGGTGCCGGTTTTAATATCTAAACACATTTATATGAGACCCATTAGTGTTGTTTTCTTAATAGGCATGATAGATGTCAATATTTTATCATTGTTGGTTGTAATGATAAAGTACAACATACGAGGAAAAAGACATAGTGGTGATAAATTTGCCTTTTCTGAGCTCCAGCAAATGATGGCAGGAGCTAGAAAGCTGAAACTTACACAAAGTGTTGCTGGTTTTCAATATAAAAAATGTTAAATGTGTTCATTTACACTGCTGAAGCTTAGTTTCTACGCATTCAGAAAAAAAAAAAAGGTATTCATACCCTGACCTAAACCAGAGTATATTTAATTGGCAGTTCTCATAGCTCACCGCCAACACCCAGAGTCAGACACCATAAACTGCTAAGCAGCCTCTACAGGTGACTAGCAACCAGCATCTACCACTTCAAACCCAGCAAACAGCTTTCATTTTACTGTTGCCAACACACCATACACCTCCCAGAAACAGCAGTGTGTGATGCTGAGTTTTGTTCATCTTTGACTGGGCTGTACCAGTGGAAGATGGGAATCAACAGTCCACAAAGCTGTACCCACTAGAGGCACTCCAACTCAGGCACACATTCTTACAGTGAGCTGCATTTTCAGGCAGCCATCAGAGTAAAACCTTTTAGAGTCAGCATAGCCAAAGGGCTGTTGGATGCCGACATCCAAAACCAGAAATTCAAGGCAAAATGTCACTTTCTTCAAGCTCTGTGATCACTAAATGGCAAAGTCCTTGGAAAAAGGATCCAAATTCTGAGTCACACCATGCACACATGGCCTCCAAATTGCCATTCTCATGGCAAGAAATCTTCCCCAAGCCTTTCCTGGAAGACCTCCATGCTAATCTGCACAAATTGAAAGAAGTCTTTCCTTTGTTGGAGAATAAATGTGATTCATTCACTGCATAATTTAATGGTCTGGAGAATCAGGTGGTGGAGACAGAAAGGAATTTAGAGGTAATTGAGTCTGAAATCATTGATCTGAAGAAAATGGAACCAGAGCATAAATCCATTGCCAACTGTAATCAAATCTTTTGCTAACAGAAGGAATAGAACAAATAAAAAAACAGGTATTTCTGAAGCCAAAGATAGAAAGGGATGTCTCCCAGAGGGAGCTCACTACTGACCCTTGCAGGACTTGGAGAGACCCCAAAAAGAGAGGGCATCCAGAAATATATATATCCAGAAATACCTCTGAAATTATGGGACAGATGAAAAGCAAATTGTCAGTATTCTTTGCAACTAGAGCAGGGCAAACTATTCACAGTAAATAATATTTTTACTAAAATGTAGTCACTCTCTTTTTGGACACAGATTTCCACACAAATTGTCAAGAAACACATCATTATTTATACACAGTTACTGTTGCTATAAATTATTTGACAAGTGTTTTAGGTGGACATATTTTGGGACATCACTCATTAAACTATTTGCTGGAATGTGGTTTGAGGACTAGATATGTTAATTAAAATATTAACAGCGTTGTGATTGGAACCCCCTGTAATAGTTGTAGTCCCTGAATAGATGAAAATTACTTTTAGAGTCTGTTTCCAATTTAAAACATTTGCAATTTAAAATTCAACATTATTTACTTTCCCATTAAAATCCTCAGAGTCTATTAAAAGAAAGTATTTGTCTTAACTATGAAGAGTCAGCTTGACAATGTTGCTTGGCCATGAACCTTCAGCTTTAATCCTCCATAGGGTGACTAACAGCAAGAAGAATGTATTTATTTTACAAACAGGCTATGAGAGACATGAAAAACACTATTAAAAAAAATTGTTGCTCTGTGTGTGATTGCTCCAGCTTATGTCCAGTCACCATTTAACAAATTTACCTATCAAGATAAATATATCAGCAAGTAATGGGTAAAATATTATCAGTGCATCAACCAATTTCTATATTAAGCACTGTAATAAAAGTATCATTAACTAAGAGCTTTGAACTTGCTTCAAGTTACAAAAAAGGGGAATGCAAGAAAAGAGCTCCCTTGCTGTATTCCCCAGGGCAGACCAGGTATCTAGCTTTGAGGACTGTTCATCAATAGGATAATCATTTGGGAAACTAGTACTGGTTCCCGTGAACCTCTGCCTTAACAAATGGGCTCAAATCTGTTGTCTCCTGACCCAAAGAGTTACACCTGTACTTCTAATTGGCATGGCAGTTCAATTGTTTGATCAAATGTCTGGTTGTTGCTTATATAATCCTTCAACAAAGTGGCTTGATGGTTGCATCAAAAAGATTTAAAAGTTCACTTCAAAATGGTCAAACCCCCAATGTCACATGAAAAGAAGTGAAAATATTTTTATCACATACTTTAAAGTTAGGAGTAATCTATAAAATGGGAATACCTGAGGATGAGAGCCTAGTTGTTCTGGCCTCCATCTTTCATGACATAGGAATAAAACAGTCCATCCTTTTCTCTGCTTTAGGACCTTACTGACAACCTACTAAAGTTAATGGAAATACTTCAGCAGGGGGATTTGCATGTTTATTTTTTTAAATGCAGATAAGCATTGCAACTGAGCTCCCTCTTATTTGAGGATATTCTGATGGGTAGACTATCCCTCTAGACTCTTGCTTGGAGTCTCCCCCAAGGCAGAGAAAATATAATTCTGCTTCACAGAAGAGAACACCTCTGAGGGGATCTAAGGGCACTGACCCTGCAAGCCTTAATAAAGACACTGAGCTGAGAACTGAAAACTACTACAAAGCTGAAAAACGGCTTGTGATAGACAGCATTTTTACTATAAAAACAGGAATCTATGAAACAGGCAAGTGGGAGAAACAAATCACAACTACAAATAACACACAGTAAAAAAAATAACATTATTTTGTTAGGGAAAGCTTGTAGCATCATCAAAGACAGAAGATAAGCAAGAAAATGGAAGAAAACAAGCTATTTTAAGATTTTTAATGAGGACACTGTCTGACTTTAAATTCATCATCTATGTTCAGATTAGCTAAAATGAAGTGTTTACCTGATCTACACTGATAAATTTGCTGACCTGCTAAAATTATTTCTTTTTTACCTTTGAAATTACTGAGGTTTTAAAATGTTATACACAAATATTGATGTCTTTCCTGTGAATGTCATTTATCCGTACAGGGACTTTACATCTCAGTGTGTAATGTAACTCCTAATTCCTTGATAAAGATGAAGTTATCATTTCATGAGACATTACTGCCCTAATTTTCTTAATTGCTGCATTAAATCTTTTTTGGTCATTTTCTGACCACTGGATTCACTGGACTGTTGAACTACTTATAAAGGGGTTTTTCATATAGATACTGTCACCTTAAACAAAAAGGCCTGACAGATGATATGGATGTTGAAAATAAAGTTTGAAGTTTCATAACTGGCTGAAAGTTGATACTTGATTTTTCTCCCACAAGAGCTCCTTATTAAAAACGTAATAAAAGGTAAGGATGAGTTCTTTGTTTGATACAGTGCAACACAATGACAAATGAAAGAATTGTTCAAACAGATTAGATTTAGAAAGGTCAACAACCAGATCCAAACAGTGAGGGCTGGTAACATGGATGGGAACAGCACATTATCATGCCATTGGGGACAGCAGATTCAGATTATAATTGTTGCACTCAGTTCTACATCTGGGAAGAGCTAGCATGCCAACAAATTTATTGTAGCTATAACCTCCCTTATTGCACAGCTACAACACCTTTGTTTAGTGCATATAAGTTGGCAGAGACAAAGCCTTCCACCTCTCACAGGAATAAAGATTAGTAAAAGGGCAAACTTATTACAGTGTTGTATGTACAATATTGCAACCACTTCAGCTGCTTCCATTTCAGCAGTTAGGTGAGCCTTTTATATGTTATCCACAAAAATCGACCTTGTAACAGCATTGTGAACTCCCATTAAATCAGTGTACTAGCAGCTATCAAATCTATGACGTTCTATCATCCCTTACAGATGTGGAATATGAAGCACAACAGCACACACACACCCGTGGCAGGGGTTTGGAGTAGATGATTTTTAAAGGTCCCTTCCAACCCACTACATTTTATAATTACAATTTTTTTAAAAACAGTTGGTTTGTAGACCAGGTAGCATGGCTTAAGCACTAGTGCCCTGGACAGCTGTGCCTGCCCAGATGTTGGGCAAGGCATTTAAACTTTTGCAACTATACATATACACTTTCTCACTTTTTGTTTGACTTCTTTATTTGGACAACAGGCTATGAGAGACAGGGCTGTCTAGCATACCTTCTGAACAAAGAGTAGCTCAAGGGAGACTCAAATACTGCTATTAAAAATGCCATTTACATGGTCACAATATAGGGGAAAAGATATGGAAACCCCTACTCTTAGGAACAAAAAAGCATATTTCAAATGAGCAGCCTCATCATACTATCATGTCTGCATATACAAAGTAACTTAGCCACATCAGTATGTGGCACAACTGTAGTCTAACTGTGTACAAACAAATAAAAGCATATGTGAAATTGGAGAATGGATGTCACTGGATTATCACGCAGGCTGCCAATATGAAGATGCCAATTATATCTGTTTTATTTATTTTTCTAACATAAAATTCCATTCCTGCATAATAGTACCTAATGTACTGCCTATCTTCACGGTAGCATAGTTACAGGGGTTTTTTTGGTTCATTGACTTGCCTATTTCATTATTAAACTCCATCCTCCATTTTATTATGCAGCATTTTCTGCCATAAGGCTTTCTAAACTCTTTGTTTCAGCTGTTCAGACTGATTCTTTATCGTCAGCATACTTCACCTCAATCCTCAGACCACCTTTTCAAATTTTTTTCTGAAGATGCTGAATGCAGGTCTCAGCATAGGTCCCTATGAGATCTCACCAGGATTCTAAAAAAAAGGTCACTTATTCCTGTTCTGAAAAAAAAAGATCACTTATTCCTATTTTTTAACTTCTAACTTTTAATTAGTCCTGTGGAGGGTGACAGGGTCTGGAGCACCTCTCTTACAAGAAAAGGCTGAGGGAACTGGATCTGTTTGGCCTTGAGAAGAGATGACTGAGAAGAGCCCTCATCAATGTGTCTAAGTATCTGAAGGGAGGGTGTCAAGAGGATGGAGCCAGGCTCTTCTTGAGAGTACCAAGCAACAGGACAAGAGGCAACAGGCAGAAACTAATGCACAGGACGTTCCACCTGAATATGAGGAAGAACTTCTTTACTGTCTGGTAACCGTGCACTGGAAGAGATGTCCCAGAGAGGTTGTGGAGTCTTCCTCCCTGAACATATTCAAGAATGGTCTGGATGCAATCCTGTGCCATGTGCTCTTGGATAACCCTGCTTCAGCAGGGAGGTTGGACCAGATGACCCACTGTGGTTCCTCCCAACCTTACCCATTCTGTGATTCTGTGAATTTGAGTCACAAAAAATCCTCATTCAAATCCTTGAGAGATTATTCTCTAAAAAACAGTTGTTGAAATCTTCCTCCAAAAGATCTTTAAGCCAAAATACTCACATATTGATCTGAATATTCTTACTCATATATTTATTGCCTTCATGCAATAAATCAGAAGTTTGATCATGCATTAATTTTTTTAATTAAAAAAAAAGAGCTCAACCCTTCTCCAATTGCAATTTCTCTTTGTTTTAATTTCCTTCATATGTAAATCAGACATGTTGGTCTCTTCCTCTCAAATTCAGCCACTAAGTCCTTTTAAAATATTTGATTATATTACCATCTTCCATTCCTCTGATTTCAGCATTGCACATCACTTAGTTCCTCAGTTCTGTTTTATTTCCCTCATAGCTCTTTGGCATCTGCCATATGAACCCATCCTTTGCCTCTCTTTCCTTTTTTCTCCCCCTAAACATTCTCCAAACATTTCACAGTCAAAAGCTAGTCCACAGATACTTCATATTTATGTAGTGTCTGATTTGTAATAAAGAGTCCTTCAATACAGATCATGAAAGTTTCCCATATACTAAAGAAGGAAGAAAAATGATGAACAGATTAGGCTATACTCTCTCACATCAGCTATGTTTGGGGAAAAAAAATAAAGCTTGAAAAGCTGAAAACAGTCTGAGAAGCCTGAAAAGCAGATCTATGTAGGGAGCATTTTCATCATTTGTGTCATGTTCACCTGAAGAATGGCCTGTTAGCAGTGTGCCATCTGCCTTAAATATCTGGCTGTCAACTTTACTCTTGGATGCCAAATGCTCCCCATGGTTCGTTTCCAGGTAGGTTCTTTCTAGTACAATAGAATGGTAGGTTACACTTGATTGTAAAAGCAAGATATTCTAGTATACTAAAGTAAGAAAAAGCAGCACAGATTTGTCTTTAAAACCTCTCTGAATGGATGGCATATGAATTAAGAAATGACAACTCACCTTTCCACCTCATCATACAGGTGAGATGATCTTACAGGTAAAGTAACCACTATTTTTTGTATCTTAACGCAGAAGATTTGTAGAAAGGTTCATATGCCTCTCAGAGTAAGAGCTCTTATATGACACACACCAGGAGTTTGATATGAAGTATTATTATCTTTACTAAACCACTCCTCTTTTTTCCTTTTTAAACATACTAAAAAATCTGGAACCAATGTATTTTATTTCACAGCTGTGAATACTCTACTAAAACATACATCAAATAAGCTATTTGCAGTAGTCCTTGTCGAGAAACTATGCTTTTTCTTAAGGGTAGACAGTCAGGAAAATGAGTATTTTTCTAAACATATTACTGTAACTGAGAAGACAGACTCTTAGCCTTAAAAATAGCAACAAAGATAATAAACAATTGTGTTTTTACTAATAGAATATATTTCTAAATGTCAGTAATGGCATTTTTAAACAAAAAAGGCTAGCAATGTACTGTAAATGTGTGTTACGAGGAACGTTAGCATGTAGCTGCCAGACAATTTCAATGAATGATTTCATTGTTGAATTATGAAGTCATTATGTTTGATATAATTATACACATACAATCCAGACCTGATGCAGATCACATTCAAGAAGAATTCCAAGCAGACAGAGGTCATCATTAACCCTCTGCCAAGCAGGGTTTATAGATAATTATTAGATAAATCTATATATTATACCTAGTTCAAACAGTTTCTGTTGTGCTATTCTTTGCTCATTGTGAGGAAAGAATGTTTAAGGTAGAACAGCTAACATAGATATGCAAGGACACACTCATGTACCCATGCACAAAACCTCATTTACAGATTCTTCCTTCACTTCTATTCTACATCTCTTTTCTTAACATTTGCTTCTATAGATCATCTCCCAGCGTTCAAAATACTTGTCCCCTCATGGAAACTTTTGCTTGGACACATGAAAACGTATGAACTATCCTCCTACCTTTAGCAGGTAAGTTTGGCAGTCACTGACATAATCATACTCCAGTCCATCAAAGGTATAATAATGTCGATCTCCATAAATAGTGCAGACAGCAGGACAGGGGTAACTAGTGCAATTGAATACACCTCTCCGACAAACACTGTAAGGAAAACTAACAATCAGTATCTTCTCATAACAGGGTCATTTTCTGTATATTTACAGAAATAGCTTTCTTGGGTTCTTTATTTCAAATCATACAGAAATTAATCATTCATAAACAGAAGAAAATCCTTAGACCTTGAAACACACAGTTGTTCTGTGGATTACTTCTGAAGTTCTTGATGATGCTATGGCAGAAAAGTGTTTAACATTTTGCAATCAGCCCAATATGTACAATGAAAATGCATAAGAGGCAAATGTAAAATCTAACACTTTTTACAGTTTATGCAAATATTTCCATCACTGCCTCCAGTATAGATAAGACACCATGCCAGAATAGGCTCATTTATAAAACATCAATATTATACTTTTTCTCAAGAAATTTTGATTAAATTCTCCACATATTCAAAGCAAAATACATTCAGCTGCTACCCGTAAGATTTCAGGGCATCAGACAAGTATGGAATGAATTGAAGGAATTGATGCTGATATTTTGCAGGATTACCTTTCCTGTCAGCTACATTCAATGACTTACACAAGTAAAACTAGACAATGTCAGTACTACCTTCATACAAATTTGTGTAAGTGTAAATGCTCAGTTGATTTGCCAATGCAATTTTTAAATAATTAAAAGCTCCAATGCCAATATTTTTCCATTATCAGATATATACATAACTGAATAGAGATATTTTGGCTAGGAGATTATAATGGATGTAAAACTGGTTTGCATCAGTATGAATCAGGTGAAACTCCTTAAAAAAGATGCTGAGTGCTAGCTCATTTTTCAATTCTAATGGCTTTTTTTTTAATTGCCCATCTTCTTCCTATACAATCACTTGTGCTAACTGACAACTCACACTGCAAAGAGTCCAGTTCCCAAAGATGTAGACTATTTACCACAGTCATACATTTAGTATCTCTTTTTCTTCTCCCATCGTTGTCTTTCATGACATTTTATTCTCCAAAATGCCATAACTGATATATGTGGAATTAAGCACTTAGAATTCTTGACTGCTTTTTAACTTGGTTATATTCATCTTCCTTTCCAGATCTGAAGAAGCACTCACCCCAATGTCTTCCTACTTATCCAAGTCTATTAGTGAGCCTAATAGAATATGTATCATGTAACTGTCTATAAACAAGCATATACATTTTTACTTTTCAAAGTACTCTACACATTTTCTGTATCAGTTTCACCTTGGAGCTAGGTTCAGATAACTTGGAAGTATGCAAAAGGAATGTCACTCACCAGGTGTAACATGGTGTAGCTATCACTTCTCCTGACAGAAATTCCCTGTCTTTCCATGTGCATGGACAACTGTCAGGAATATAACATTTCCCTCTATGCTCAGCCATCCTTCAAAATAAAAGAATTATTAAGATGAAAGAGTAAGTTCACAAGCAGATCAACATAAATGAATGTGTAGTGTATTGTCTAAACCCCACCTAGGGCAACCTGTCTTCCATCCGGCCAAGGGCAATTGGTTCATCAGCAAAAGCTGTCCAAATCAAATGGACTCCACTGTGCTCAGCTGGAGACCTCACCAAGCTCACAGCTGCAGCTCTCCTTCCATCTCAAAAGGGGTATGTCAGTGTGGGACAGCAGCTCCATGCAGGAGCATAGGTAGTGGAGGTACTGCTCCCTGAAAACTGCAAAGCATCTGTGTATGATGCGGAGACAGCAGCAGTACTGCCCTTCCCTCTCTGCTGCTCTCTCATCCTCCTGTCCCAGGGAGGCAGCAGGACTGATGTGCCTGCTCCTCTGCACAGAGCAGCAACTGTCCTGTTCAGAGTGCAGGATAGTGAGCTGGGCTATGGCAGCTGTTCAAACAGTATGACTGTGAGAGCAGAGTTTAGATCTGGTTTTAACTTATATTTTCATTTTTTCAAATATTCAAATGAACTTTCATGCCTATACTGCTAGTTCAAGTGCATGCAAATATCATGGTGATGTTTCAGTAAAAATATACCACCTTACTACTTGTACAGATTCATGTATTTTTTGTGTTAAAAATAACTATTCATTCCTATAACACTAATGGTTTTGAAAGCTAACTTCTCAGTTGAGGCAGAAGTTGTAGAGGACTATAGAATACCAGCCAAGAACAACTAATGAAATCTTAAATATCTATGCCTGAAATCTGTCCTTCACCAGTGTCTAGTCATCTATGAACTTCACAAGGTGCAGGAAGGCGAATTCTGGCAATCTCCTTACACTCTGAGCTGTGCATAACTGATACTTTGTCCAGGGACCACTGGCTACAGACACAATGAAATAAAATGAATTGTTGAGGAAAAAACAGGGAGCACTCCACCTGAGGCCAAATTACAGCAATTCACACAGCAGATTTGACAGCGAGGGAATGGAAACAAATGAGGGGAGTGGTGGTTGATCCTGATAGGAAGTTCATAACAAAACTTTTTAGATTTTATACTTGGATTTGATCCCTGCCAAGCTCAGTAGCCTATTTCTGGGCACCAAAATCCAAATACATGAGCTGAGAAAACGAAAAAGAAGGACAGAGAGAATGAAGGGACAGAGGACAGAATGCAGCCCAAACACCTGCCCTCCCAGCCCCAGGCTGGGCATCAATATTATAAGCCTGACTAGAAGTCTAGATGACATTTACTAGTCTAGATTGACTCAGTGACTTGGGCAGCACTAAGCAGGAGCACAGATGGTTTGCATTATATTTTTTGGTCATGTTTGCTTCTACACTCAATTAAACTATACTCTGCAAGTGATGGAAATCATGTCCTGTCCAGACAGACCCAAATACCAGCCAACTGGACTAGTAGCAAGCTGAATATCTGATGGGATACTGGAATCATGGTCTCTGCATGGAGAAACAGTGAGACTCCAACTGAGGCAGCGCTACTGCATGGAGCCTCACACCAGCAGGAAAGGGCTTTGAAGACCAATGAAAAGGTTGGCCTTTCAAACTGTGACTGTGTGTCTGCAACAATTTATAGAACAATTGTTTCAAAATTAGAGGTGCAATACCACTGGAATTTAAAAAGCAAAAAGAATATGCAGAGTTGAACTGTGAAAAAATATGTATTTGGCTCATGCTCCAAGTTGTTACGTCAAAACTTACCCAGGGGGGCAAATGCAGCCGCTTGCACAGGGTGGTGAGGGGACACAGGAGAAGTTCATGGCGAGGTTTGCACAAGAGATCCCACAATTCACACCTGCTGCTGGTAATCCAGGCACAGGAGATCTGCAGTCATAGTAGATTTTTCCTTCAGGGCATACGTGAACTTCAAAGGCAAATTACAGGTTAGATGAGATCAACTGCTCTTGTACACTGAAGGCTGGTTTTGTTCATCTATTTATTTTAATGCACAGTGAGCCTATGTTACAGTACACATAGGAATGCAATCAGAATAGAAGCCTATAACATATTCTATATTACAGAGATATAAAATGAATGTATGTTCTAGCATTTTTAAAAGGCCAAAACATAATATTAAGCATCTGGATCTATGCACCCTGGACCTGATTCACAGTCCATTTTTAAAGATGGAGTAATTATACCTTAGTTAGAAACAATCTTTAGAAGTGGCATAAATTTCAGTGCACTGAAATTGCTTCTAAATCCATTAAGAATTCATTAAAAATTTACCTTCTAGAAATCAAGATCTTGAGGCTTCCTAAACAGGGATAGTGAGCCTAATTATAGGTATTCCCATGAGAAAACCTTGACCATGTTTTTAATATATTGTTTTTAATTTCCCAAGTGACTTAGTAGTACAATTTGTGCTACAGAAAAAGAAAAGAAAAAGACCAAAGTAACTTGTACTCCTAAACTCCTATTTTAAGTATGTTGTGATGTTAAGCATCTCATAATGAAAATACATATGAGAAGAAAACCAAATGACTATTCAATGTCAAAACTTTCTATGTGCAACTTTAATATGG
Source organism: Acanthisitta chloris (assembly GCF_000695815.1). Lineage (NCBI taxonomy): Eukaryota > Metazoa > Chordata > Aves > Passeriformes > Acanthisittidae > Acanthisitta > Acanthisitta chloris. The sequence goes on along the minus strand of NW_008662020.1, from coordinate 39,981 downwards.
GACAACGCTGTAATTTACCATTATTTTCTGTAGCGGCTTCAATACATTTCACTGTTCCATTCAAACATTGACTGTAAAAGAAAAGGAAAGCCATGTTTATTCAAGGGGAAAATGTTCCATAGCCACCATGTTAAGAGAGATAATACAGCTCAACTCAATTTAAACAACAAAAATCAGACAGAGAAAGAGGATTAAAATCCAAAAGCATGATTTCTGCCCAAATTTTTGTAGCTATTTTTTAAGTGCTGATGTGTAATGAAGGCCCACTCACAAAGGTGGTTATGTACTATATAACTGCCTAACTTTCACCGAAATAAATAAAAAAGTTCGGAATGTAGGGCCAAGTGATTCAGGATGCAGACAGTATAGTGCAAAACGTTATCCACCTTGGTGAATATGGAAGGATACAGTATGCAAATTGCCTGCTGCAGAGATGTTAGGATTCTTTTTATGTTAAAATAAAGAATTGCAGAAAAACACATTCAACAACAAACTCACTCCTCTTTTTTTTTTACTTTTCCATAAAAAAACAAGTTGTGAAAAAAACCCAAAGCATTGTAGAGGCATTGCAAAGCCAGAAATATGAAGTTCCTAACTTCACTTCTTGAACTACATGATTACCAAACCTCCATTATAAAACTACAATATATAAGTAAGACCTCAGCAAGAATCAACCTTGACACAAAAGTCAGAGACATTACTTTAAATCAGCAGGTTGGGAGCATTTCTCGTAAAATGAACAAGTTTGACCAGGAAACCTGGGAGGTTTCACCACTTACTTCACTGAAGTCAGATTCCTTCATGAATTGATAACACAAAATAACACAAATATAGCTCCCTGCAAGCCTTTATTTTGAAAGACTGTCCAAAATAGAATCATATTGTTTATTCTCTCCAAACCAGCCTCACATGGTTATACTAATGTTCTCAGGTCTAAGAACAGGACTGCAACTTTTCTGTGGGTGTTTGGAGATGCTCTTTAGTCCCTGCCTTACAGAAATTTCCAGTATCTTGTTAAAATAATCAGGTACATAATCCAATTTATATTAGGTTCCCTTTTACTAAGTGTGCAACAAAAATAAAATCTTGATACAATAAACCTTCATTCTACATGAAAAAAATTCTCAAGCCTCTTAAGTAGCATCCAACCTGTGATACATGAAAGATAAGACTCTTGGCACTCAAACCTACCAGGAGCCTGTTGGCGTAGAGAGGATTTCTCCAGGCTGGAGGGCTTTGCCCTTGTAATGACAATGACAGGCAGATCTGTTAAAAGAATATTTATGCATTTGGATACAAAAACAAGATGAAATGGGATTTAAGGGCAATCCATTTACCAGGCTATTATGAAGAGCAGGCCTTGTAATTCATTAATTCAATCCTTATATTTACAATATTGTTTGAAAGATAAGAACTTGAAGATGATACTCAGACTGTATTGAAGTCAGTGGCAAAATTCCTATCGTCTTCAACAAAGCCAGGATTTTCCTTAATCTCTGTGTTATTTATTTGCTGTTTCTGTGCATTAATCTAATGGCAAGGAGTTTTTCTCCCCAGTTATGGGAGTAATATCACAACTTGTAGTTCCCATTCAAAATATTATCAAAATTATGGGACAGAGCAAATATGATAGCAAAAACCAGTAATTCTCTCTGTGATAAGAGCCAGATGGATTAGAAGTAGCAGCAGAAATATCTAGAAACCATGCAAAACTATGTGAATAGCAAGTTACTTCCCATGCTTTAATAGTCTGAAACAGTCTTTAACCCTATAGTACGAACTTTACTGATTTTTCCAAAATATATGTTGCAATGAACAGAAGTAACTGTATAATCTTGAAATGTACATAAATACTCATTCCAGTTTTTAATTCAGTGCCTCAGTAACGCACCATGGTGGTAAGCGGTAAAATTTTGGTACACAATATACAAAAACTATTTCCTCTCATTGACCATTTACTTTCATTTAGCTGAAGGGGTTTGCATTGTGAGACAGTAAAAAAGACATTCCTAGCCACTCTTTTCATACTACCCCTTACTTTATGGATTGTTACTACATAGATTCCTTCTTAGTTTTTTCTGAAGTGTTAAAAACAAGGTTTCATGTGAAAATGCATTCCTATAAAGAAATTTCATCACTCTTTTCTAAAGCAGTTTGGCATATCTGCTCTGAATTGCAGTAGATGGCTGTACATACACTCCACTATTGATTAGCAAAAAAGTAAATGAAATCTTCACATACTGTTTGCTATCCTCTTTAGGCAGTCTACATCTTGAGGGAAACAGCAGATAATATGGTCAATATTTTAATCTTGGTAGAAAGAGGAAAATGTACCTATACATATATTCTAGTTTCTAAAGACTTACATTGAAACACAAAAGTTGACTGACTCGTCGAAATATTTCCCATCAGGACAATTACATCCTTCTGCACAGTCGTCACCACAGATATTTGCCACAGAAAGTGAAGCACAGGAATGTTTACAAAAAGAAGAGCACTGATGATAAAGCATACCACTGTGACACAGCACAGCTGGAGGAGAGAGAGGGAGAGAGAAAGGAGAAAAGCATACTCTTAAAATGTAAAAAATAGAAAACAAAGCAGTATATCATGGGAGTGGAAAAAAATGCAAAGCAAAATGGTCTCTTGCTGCACTGGGTTTAGTTGAAAAGCATGAGAAAAATATGCCATTTTACTGATTTCTTAAGAAGTTTTTAGATTCAGGTGGGTTTCTGTTAAACAACTCTTTGGCTGGAATTGTCTATATAGGAAGCAGTAGGTGTCTGTTCTTTATATATGTTAAACTAAGCATCTGTCTAGTAACTCAGGCTTCCAAGAGAGAAAGAATGGTCCAGTTAAGGTTGAGGCATTACTGTATGGCTAAGAAACTGAAATACAGGAGTTAGACTTCAATAATCCTTGTGGGTCTCTTCCAACTCAGGATATTCTATGTTTCTGTGAAATGCCTTGGTTTAAAATCATTACTGTAACCTCCTTCACAAATCCTGCCCATCCTGCCTTGCTCACCCTGCCAAGTCCCTGCCAGCCCAGTTTACTTCCCTTAGGGAATAGCCACACTCCTGCCACTTCCTGACTGCTACCTAGTAGGGGCTTCCATATGACTTAGGGTTTCAAAGAAGAAATTTCAATTCTCTCTGTAACCAACAGAAGGAGCAGACACGGCCTGTGAGGCAGCTCAGGGGGTGCCAACTCAGATGCCTAGTGTAAAGGCTGTTATCATTCTCCCTTGAGTACAACTTTATACCGTGTCGCATCCTAGTTTCCAGGACAAAAAGGTCAAACTCTGTATTTTGTAGAGCCAATTATATTTGTAGAATATTACATCTTTCTAAAAGATACTCCATTCTGGAAATGTTACTCACCACAATGAGAAATATGAGATCTGAAGTCAACAATGACCCCATGCTTTCCACAGACGTAAGCATAGTGTGCCAGAGCATTACACAAGCAGCTGCTTCCACATTTGCATGCGTCAAAGCGGCATAGCTGGTAGTATAACCCTGGACTGATGTAGGCATGGCAGGGAGCAAAAACTTCTTGATTGATGATATCACAGTGAGATGCATACCCAGCTAAGAGAAGGCGACACTGTTTTAGTCAGATCCATTTTAATAAAACAGTTAATCAAATGAATAGCATGGAACAGTAAAACCAAATGTAGGCAGCTATGCAATAAAAACCTGCAGACAATGTCTTTCTGTGAAGTCCCATAGTTTAAGTGGAAGTAACTCTCTCAACAATTAACTCCGCTTAATATAAAAAAAAATAGCCTAAACCAGTCATGCCAGTACAGGAAATTTAAATGCCAAAATAATATATTCCAAAATGTTTATTTAGAGGAGTCCTCCAAAGCTTGGAATATGATTTTTCCTACTTGACATTTCATTTAGCTGTGAAATCAGCAATGGCATATACTTGTTGGCATGTGGGCTCAGGTAGTAGTACAAACTGGAGCTCAAGGTCATGCAAATTAAATACCTAGTTGGCCATATACCTTCTAGCACCAACAAACCCTCCTCCGACCACTGAAGTGAACTACCACACAAGTGGTGGAATATCTCAGGAACACCACAGTGTGGATCATATTTAAGCCACTTTTGCTACTAAGAGAGTGCCCCCACCCTACAACCTTCCTGTTCATTTCCACATTATCACATTGACACAATAATTTCACATTTTACAGAGACGTTCAGTAAACTAGATTCAAGGACTGAATGTGACTTGGTTGAAAATTAACCTTACAAAATAAGTAAACAAGCAAACAATCATTTCCTTTTTAGTTTTATCAGATCAAGGTCATCGCAGACCTAGAAAAGACGTCCTTTTTAGTTTTATCAGATCAAGGTCGTCGCAGACCTGGAAAAGACAATTGTGCTGGCTCAACACAGGTAGTAGCATGGGGTGGATCACTTTACTCTCCACTGCTTTAGCTCAGTGGTTATTACAGCATCACAGGAAAATTCAGGCTGGAAAGTACCCTCAGAACGTCATGTAGTCCACCCTCTTCACTAAGCGCCTTACATTTATGTCAAACTCCACCTTCACTGAGGCAGCACAGAACTGAAGGTGAGGCATGAAGAGAGCTATCTTGACTGAGGCATACTGCTTTAGATGATAGCCAGTGCAGAAGGCATAAAAAGTCTTAGAATGCCCCAGATTGTTAGAGGTTTATGGTTATTCTAGGCTTGCTCCCACAGGCTCTAAATATGGATAAATTCCACATCTTTAGTGAGGTCTTATGTCTGAAACATAAAAACATTAGACTACAGAATTGGCAACTACAGCCTACCCATTGTCTTCATTAATTGAAAAGAACAGCAATGCCAAAAGGACACAGTGAAAGTTCAACACAAACCATAGGCATGTCAACCAGCCAAAACTAAATCTTTCTTCAATAATTTGCACAAATCCAAGGCTCACATATTGTTTGCATCAGTTTTAGTTAGAGAACACAAGTGGAAGATAAGGAAACTAGCATGAAGAAGCCCGATACAGGAATTTTTATCTGAACACTGTCTTGGCATGACACTGTCTTCTGTACTTTCTTTGTTGATCTACAAACATACCTCACATCTTTCCTCTCAACTGGCATAATTTACAGGACCACCGATGGTGTTCTGCCTAGCATTCTGCATGTATATTAGACAGCAGAATTTAGTACTCATAGCCAGTACACCAAGCATTAAATTATCAACTAGCTTGTATTTATCAAGTACTTACTTCATTTTATATACTAAATGTATGGAAAGATTGGTCTTTTCAAAGTAAAAAGGAAAGAAAGAGAGCACATCTAAACCTGAAACTGAAATACATGTATGTGCAACTTATTCACAGAGAAAACAAAAAACACCCCATAACAATGATACAGCTGATTCCAGAGTCCCATGTGAAAACATACCATTTTGCTGATTAATGTTGCAGGGATCAACCACAGGAATATTGACAGGCACGGAGCAAGCTGAGGAAACCTTCCATGCATTGGCATGAAGTTGTGGGGTCCCTTCTATCATCCCTGCTGGAGATCTGAAAAGGCAAAGATCAACACTGCAAGTGTCCTGCTGACCTTAGGGACTACATGGGCAAGGATGCAAATACATTAAAAAGGCTTAGATGCACAGCTGCATTGAACAATTCATGTGCCAAAAGAATTTTCATCTCTAAGGTGTAAAAAGGAAGAGCATGTAAAGCTTTTTCCTCAATATTTCAGTATGAGAAAATATTCTTACACTAAAGGTCTGCCTTCACTTAGGCTTAACTCAAGTACCCTGAAATCAGTTGGAGGAGGCATTAATGAGAGGAGATGTAGCCTTTATTCAAGTAGATAAATTGAGTGAAATGTCAACATTTGACCTGTTAGGCAATTTTGGTGTTCTAGAGGGTAGGCTGTTTGCACCAAGTATTTCAGAAGTATTTATTATTGCTAGACAAGTTTTGTAATATTATAGCTTGAGGAACTTTGGAGGAAATGAGGTAAAGAATAAGGACAGTGTACCCTTGTAATTAGAATATTCCTGTGGTTCATAATTACAATCTTTTATGTTAAAACTTGCTGTGGGGGGAAAAAAAATCAAGCAGTACTGTGTTACCCTCATGTGAAGATGATACAGGTATTATCACTCACTCTTTTTTGTCTGTGCTTATGCATTTCCTCTGAAGATAAGGGAGCAACAGGGAGGGAACAAGTGCATTAAAGCAGTATCATCATGCCATAAATTCTATAAAGAATATGGTAGCTTTCTATAGTTATTTAGCAAAGCATCTTAGAATGCCTACATTTATGACTTTCATATTTCAAAAAATGACTATAATTTTAACTAAGAGATTTTATGTTGGTTTGTTTAAAAAGCTTTGAGCATGTTAATGAAAAAACTTTTCACTTGTTATTAAACATAATCTAAATGCACAATATGCAACTTACAGAAAATCATCTCTTAAATTCCCGTTGTACGTTCCACATAGTCCTAATGTTCTTCCCTTCCATCTGACATCAGCTTGAACATAGATCCTCTCTCCATCTGTAGCAAACAGTATCTTCAAACCAAAACTAGTTTTCAGTTGAACAAAGAAAGAAGATATATTCTGAATTTCAATAGCCCCTGAACATAGCAAAAGAAAAAGAAAAACAAAGTCACTGAAATCCAACTTCCAGGTCACTCTGGTTTACCCATATAACAAAAAAATATTTTGAAAACTCAGAAATAAAATGAGAAACTATGCACAATCCCACTGTCAGCCATATATCCCCACCCGTTCTCCACCTGAGCTTATTTCCATTAACAACACAAATCAGGAATTGCAGCTGCTGTCAACAATTGAAAATCTCTCACATTTCTGCACCTGTGAGTTATCTAGAAACCATAGAAACCACGCTTGCATCATTTCTTTTTGTTTTGTTTTTGGGCTTTTTGTTAGAAGAAAGCTATGCAACTGCAAGCCTATGGCATTGAGAAGACAAGACAAGAAACCAACTGTTTCTTAGTCTCCAGGGATATTATAACATTAATTAACAGGTGTCTGTAAAGTGTCTCAGAATCTTTAGATATAAGGTTCTCTCTTGCCACTTTTGATATGACATTAGTATAGCTCTTTCCTTGGACTGTATGTGAACTGAGCCCCTATCAAATTCCCAGCTTTCCTTCCCAGCAAATCCATTATGTGAGGAAATGGAAATTTCACAGTCACAGCATTCATTTGCCACACATTGTTGGATTACTTGCAGCTGTAGCCTTAAAGCAGATCTACCTTCACAAGGAGCCTCTACGTATGCAAACACACACACATACACACTTAGGTGCATACACTGAGAAGAGGAAGATAAAATGCTTAAGGATGTTCTTAGCTGATAAGACTTACTAGATACACACAATTATTAAGAATGTGACAGCAAAATATTTGTGATATATTATATTTGTTGCAGAGTATGCGAAGAGACAAGAAAGTGAATAGGGACTGATTCACAACAAAGTTAATAGGGACTAATTCAAAAGACATAAAATGAAATTATCAATGAAATTATGAAGCAGAACTGGCAACACAACTGTAGTGGTTTAACTGAGCCATGACACTATTTGCCATAGGAAGCTGTGAATGCCAAAAGCAGAACTGTGACTGGAAAAATTCAATAAAGAAAAGACATGATTGCAACCACCATCACAGAACTGAAGGCTGGGAAAGGACTTTACTCTTTCAGCAAGAGACTAAAAGTCCAGTAACCGATCACTGTAAGATATAAAATTTAGCCATATCATTTCCACCTTCAGTGCTTCATTTTCTAACATACTTTTAAGGCTAATTTATTTTGCTATCCTTTCCAAAAAGGTGAAATAACCTGTCTGAAATCACAACATATGTCAGCACTGAAATAAATGTAGATCCCACAGAGCACATGGATTCTGTTCCATGCTATTTATTCTAAAAGGTTTCAAACAAACTAGACCTTAACATCAGCACCAAGGTAATTTCCAACCTCTCTTAACCTCCTTTCTTTTTCTTTCCTCCTTCCCCCTAAACACAAACAAAATACGTGGAATTTCTAGGTACTCTGCAAGATAAGAAATGCAAATAAATGAGGGCATAATGAAAAGCTGTTTCAGAGACTGAAAATGTACATATCTATAATTATTACTAAAGCTCTAAGAAGTGATTGTGCACTTCACAAATTATGTTTGAAGAAATTCTTTTTTCATAGGCAGATACTATTAAAAAGTTTTGGAGCATAGAAAAGACACAATGAGAACTATGGTGAAATTCTCCTCCGTGCACTTCTTACCATTAAGGTTAAAAACTTGGTTATGGACAGTTTGGACTTGACCATATCTTGTGAGAGTTACTTGTTTCCTCACATCATCTTCAAGAACTAGTGTTATAGACTCAATGCAGGCATGGTCAAAATTCTAAGGAGAAACAAGTTTCACCATCAGAAACAGGCAATGACATTAATATTACCATGGAAAACAAAACCAAACAGAGGAAAAAAGCAGACGTATAGAAAGGAAATATCGGAGCTGTCATCAGGTAAATCAGTTACAAACTATCACTCAAAGTATTAAACAGAGCACCCAAAGTTGTATGCAGAACATGTTAAAACATTGCTTATGCATAATCTCCACATGCAAAGAGAATTCATTTTAGCTACTACGGCAGTCTAGTAGTAAGTTGACAGAGGCCCCCAAGTACTCATACTAGGTTCAAAATGGCCACCCTGGGTACTGCTCACTGATGGGCTAACCAGTGTTTGAGCAAGAGTTCAACCCCATCCATATCAAGCTGGTGCAACCAGACCACAAATGCAGCAGTGCAGGAAAAAGAAACTATAGCACACAAGAAGGTGCTTCTCATCTTGAAATGTAGTGGGGATCTCTGATTGCAGACCAAAAGGATATAATTTATCCTGAATTATATTATGATTTATAAATATCTGGCTATCAAAAAATGGTGACATAAAATATCTCACACATGTCATTTTAAAGTGCAATTGAGGCAGAGTTTATGAACCTAAAAACAGGACAAAAAATAACACATAATCAGCCTAAACCAAGGATCTTATGCTCTCCAGAGGCCTCTCTGTTTTCACCCAGAATCTTTTCAAGGTGTCTACAGTTGTGCTAAGGGCTATTCCTAGTGGCATCCTTCTCTCTCAGTAGCTACCTAACCAACCATTCATGCTTCAGGCCACCTGAAATGCAGAAACAGTAGTGTCAACACCTATGCAGGAGAAGGAGGTGCTTACAAAAAAAGGCTATGGCACAAGCTCATAGTCTAGCTGTTGAAGGGTCATGAGAGACAGTCCCAGAGTAGGGCAGCTCCCATGCATTACTCCCTGCGGATGAGTTCAGACATCCCTGTCCTCAGCACATGGGCAGCTGTGAGTCACAGTCTCAGAGCCCCTTCTGCTGAGAGCCTGGGTGACTAACAGCATCATCAAATACACTCTTGAAGACAAGTGCTTTTTATAAGCACCTTTATTCCTGAAGCCTGTTGTTGGATGCCTGCCAAAACCCTTTAAAAAAATACGTGTGGTGGCTAGTCTCATAAATACCTTTCTAAAAGGCATTGTTCCAACAAATTGAATGCTGCAACATATCAAAGAAAAATCTAAAGCTATCAAAGAAATAAAACTCTGCCTAACTAGTAGTGCATTAAGCCTGCTCAGTGCTGCCAGCAGCTTTTCCAAAGCCTGACATCTGTTTGTACCATAATTAAAGATGTTTATACTTCTTTAACATACATAAATGAATAACTCTTTAGATTTAATCCCTCTAAGATGCAATTGATTTTACAAAGGGCAATACAACATGTAGTAATACAGCCGCTTACCAAAAAAGCTGTAAGATGGTTTCAATTTATATTTTCTATGAAACATAGCCCAGTAGTTTACAGTAGAATTTACACAAGATTGCCTGAAGTATGGATGAATCCATTTGTTTCAACATTTCAAGAAAAATGTGGCTTACCTGTCCACAAGGTGCTTTCTGCAAAGTGATTGTGAATTTGTTTTTCCCAGTGCCTTTTACCAAAATGTACTGGCAAATCCCAAGAAAGGTAAAATGACGTCCATCAAATGTTGTGAAATGAGAGCTACCTGTGATGGAGCACTCAGCTTGAGAGAAAAACAAGAATGTTCACTTGCATGAGAATGTATAATTATTCTGTAAATTCTGTAAGAGATAAAAACTAAACATTTTTCTTATTTCTAAGCACATAATCCAAGCTAACTCTAATCTATCTAGCTATAATGGCATTAGAAATCAAATATGCTAGACACCCCTATTTCCATCAGATAACATCTCATACTCCACACACCGAAGTGCAGCATCTTTTGGTTCTAACTAGGCGAGATGCCTTTGAGTTAGAAGTACTCTAAAACACAGAAGATTATTCATTACAATTCAGAAGTTTACTAGAATCTTCCTTTCATCATCTTTTTCCACAGCTAAGTATGAAAGAGGACAAGCTTCTTTCTCCATTTTTCTAGGTACTATGGCACTGCTGATAGGAAAAGGCTGCAGGGGTCTGTCATAGAATCATAGAATTTTGGGGGTTGGAATGGGCCTTACAGACCATCTAGTCCCAGCCCTCTGCCATCAGCAGGGACACCTCCCACTAGACCAGGTTGCTCAAGGCCTCATCCAACCTGACTTTGAACACTGCCAGGGTTGGGGCAGCCACTGCTTCCCTGGGCAACCTGTGCCAGTGTCTCACCACCCTCACAGGAAATATCTAGCCTAAATTTTCCCTCTTTCAATTTGAACCCATTACCCCTTGTCCTATCATTTCAGTTCCTAACAAAGAGTCCCTCTCCAGCTTCCCTGTGGCCTCTTCAGATACTGAAAGGCTACCATGAGGTCTCCACCCAACCTTCTCTTCTCCAGGCTGAACAGCCCCAACTTCCTCAGCCTGTCTTCATAGGGGAGATGCTCCAGCCCTCTTCTCAGCTTTGTGGCCTCCTCTGGACTTGTTTCAACAGTTCCATGTGCTTCTTATGTTGAGGGCACCAGAACTGCAGGCAGTAGTCCAGATGAGATCTCATGAGAGTAGAGGGAGAGAATCACCTCCCTTCACCTGCTAGCCGTACTCCTTTGGATGCAGCCCAGGATTCCATTGGCTTTCTGGGCTGTGAGCTCACACTGCAGCTCATGTTGAGTTTCTCATCCACCATCACACTCAAGTCTTTCTCCTCACTGCTGGTCACAATTACTTCCACACCCAACCTGTAGATTTCCCTGGGATTGCCATGACAGGGCACTTTTTTCTTCCCCCAGTTAAGATCTGAAGCGCACTTTTGAAGCAAGTCTCCAGCTCAACCCCACTTACTGCACTTCCATTCACATCATGGGGCAGCATCAGAGCACATGAACTAGATTAATTTTGGCTGCAGCTACTGCAGGAGGTGCTTTGTGGGAGCACATTTAACCTGGTCCTTCTACTAACAGCAATTTAGGCCCTAGGACTAGACTAGATTAGTCATAATTAAGACCCACATGTACACATAACACACACAAGAGTAGTTCTCAATGTCAACTGTTTCACACATCCGATTCACAATGTCAAGCCTTACTTAGCAACTGTTAAGCTTTATTACCTCTTTCAGAGAGGGCTCCTTAATTTGTAAAAAAAATTCTCTCTTTCACAAGTTTCATAGTACAATCTTGTCTAAGACACAGAACTGTCAAGGGAGTTTCACTACCCGACTACTCTATGTTCCTCTGTGTAACTCATTAGAGAGACATGTTGTATTTAAAGATAAGGATCATTATCCAAACAGGAACTGGTGTTACAAGAGAGAAAATGTGTGTCACAAGAGAGATAATGCAGCACACTGAGCATCAGAATGACGGGGGTTTATTACTTGCATTACAACTGCACCTAGAAGTGAGGAGATCCTTGTACCTGGTCTAGGTACTGCACAGGCAGTAGAGATCTGGCACCTGTGGCAAAGATCATTGAGCATAAACAGGAGAAAGAAAACAAGAGGTGTATGTAGCTCACTGAGGTAGGGAAGTAAGTGGGAAAAGGTAGGATGGGTATTGTTAGGCAGTTAACAGCTTCACTCCAGTTGGTCCACTGCTAATTTCAATACCCATCTGCTTAATCTTAAATCAAACCCTTGAATCATGTTTGGTTCTGCTGTCTTCTGAAGAGTTTATCCTTTATGTTATGAGGAGAGAAAACAATGAAATACAAATACCTGGGCAATCATGATCAGTGCAATTCCAAATGCCACCAACACAAATACTGAAATGAAAAATCACAAAACAGAAATTCAGTGTTCTGATCTTCAGCAAAATAAGTAGGTTTGTGTTAATTAATATGCCTTGAATTCATGCTTTCCATATAATAGCCTGCACATTTTAGTGATACACAAGGCTCAGACTGCAAAACATAGATAATAACTATTCTTTAAAATGTGAGTGTGACTATGATGTTAAACGAACTATGAACAACAGTCACAGAGATGAAACACAAAGGCTTTCACATACCAGTTGCTACATTCTTGTTCAATTTTTGAGCCTACTGGGAAAGCTGTTCCATGATAAATACAAGGACAATTTGACAAAGAGATACAAGTTCCATTTTCCATAATGAGACCTATTGGGAGAGAAGTTAATAAATGAGATAGAAAACAAATTAACAAACTCCGGATCACTGCTCTTCCTCCATCTGTCTCAAACATTCAAATCTGCCAGAAGGTGATCTCAGCAGTCTTAAACAAGGACCAGCAAAAACAGTTCCCAGTGAGTGCAGAGAGCTCAGAGTGATGAACAATGAAGCTCTAAAAGCAGTTGTCACTATGAATCATTGCTTTATGGAGAATGTCTGCCTTAAGCATGTAAAACTGTACAGACCCAAAAATAAAAAGATTCTGAAATCTCATTATTTTTAGTGCTTCTAGAATAGGACTGTTCCTAGTCCAGTCCATAATTTTTAGTGAGTACAGGTCTTAAAGTTTGGTTGTTTGTACAGAGCATGACACATTCTGTTTAAGCAAAATTTCTATAGACACTGGAATAAATCAAATAAAGTAGACTAAATCTATGCAATGTCTTATTGTAGGAAGCATTAGTAATGGCTCCAGATTTTATCTGATTTTGCATGCTGAGACAGCTCTGTCTTCTAGAGAAATGTTTAGTGCACAATAAAAGGAAGAATCACAGTGACAATAACAAGAACCAGGGCAGAACTTACAATATTCTTATTTTCAGGCTTTAACTTAAAGCACAGTCTATTTAGAGTTTATGAGGATGTTGGATAGTAGCTTTATGCATATTTTTTCATATAACATTGAGGGTATTTACCATCTGGACAGTAACAGCCATCTAAACAGTGCAGGTTGCTGCCAAGACAATCTTTTTCAAATGTGCAGGTTGGTGGGCAACAACTAATACAGTCACGGTGAACAAAGCTGTCTTCACACTTCTCAGCTAGGGAAAAACAACATGGTATATTGAACATAAGTGCAATTTCTCTTTCCATGCTGGAAACCCCCTCTCTGTCAAATAAACAGTTGCACAGCGCTTCAGGTAGTTAATCAGATCAAGCACAGTGGATTGTTTGGAGGGGTTTTAACGAATGAACTGTGGAGAACTTCTCACCAGTATTTAAGCCTTTCTTCAGCAAATTCCTGCATTGCCCCTCCAAAAGAAGTTATAGTTTCTGTGACAGGGGAACATGTACTCGTATCTCAGCTAGTTCAAAGCCTTGTGCATGAGACTGAGCTGCAGTTTATGGGTGGTGGTGATAACCAGAAGGAACTGGATCAACCACATTAATTCTGTTACAGGGCCAATAGAGGCTGAAAGGTCATCTGAAATGAGGGGCAACAACAGAGCTCCACAGATGTTTGTTCTCTGTCGTAGAATATAGTCAGTACACATGATGTTTCAAGCTATCTGCAGAAACAAGAATTTTGTATAGATCTAGACCGTATCACAATGGAATTAAAGTATTCAGCTAGCAAGTCATTGACTTCATAGTTAGCCAGCAATAGTGAAACTAGTTGATCAACTTCAGTACCAGGTTTGAGTTCTACAGTGAAAAATGCTGTCAAGATGGAGTTATTTGAAATTAATACATAGGATATCTCAAAGGTCACATAGTATGCTTAAATAAAGAGTCTTACTACAGGCAGGAAAGTCATCCCTCCAGTCCCGCACCGGAGAGCCAGCGTGAGAGCATGCTCTAGCGTACTCTGTCACTGCCCTGCAGTATGTTTCATCATCATCCACTCTGAAATGATAAAATAAGAGAGTAACTAAGGAACTCAAATCCCATCTACAAATCTCTGCTCTGTGACACTGCACAGGATATTTCACACATAACTGACACCAGTTGGTCATAATGGCACACAGTGAAAAGATGAAGAAGAGCAAACTGTACTGAATATACTGTTGTGCTTTTATAATTTGATCACACAAAAAGTTATTTCATTTTAATATTACCCCAATGAACAAAACTATTAATCTATTATTTAAATATGTGTATGTAAATGCTGCCTATGGTGAAAGAGAAACAGGATTTTTCTTTATGACAGTGGACAACTCGACAGTCTCAAGATCCCCATCCCAGGCCCTCTCTATCCTGCATGATGTTAAAACTCTGACCTACACTGACAAAAGACATTCTGGTCCAAGTAAGAACACCAAGTTTCCAATTGCTTGTAAGACCTTGAATTTAGGTGAGAAGAACTCTTTTGGTGAACTCCTGACCTTGGCCTGAAGTGCACAGAGCCAGAAGCATTATCCGCCGAATACTGTGGACAGGCTCAGGGGTTTACAGCACTTGGTGTTGGGCAAAGACATTATCTTATGCCTTAGTCTTTACAGAAAAACCTGTACAGTGCTCCTTTACCAGGATCAAGTTGAGAGACATTCATTAATGTTTAAGTAAGCTCCAATTTTATTCAGATGTAAGTCACATACAGTGAGATACCACCAACTTTTCATTACTGTGAAAGTCCAACAACTCACATCACTCACTGTGGAGGATTTGATGCCAAAATAAACTAGTCATAACATGGCATTTCTATTATGAGCATGACTGTGACAGATCAACTGAGTTTGCCTTTCAGCACACAAGATCATGCTTCCAAAATTAATGATCTTAAGAATATAATATATTGTGTTTGTGTTCTGCTTTCAACACATCTGTTATCAAATCAAAGACCACTACTCTCTTTGTTACAGTGATCAGAGTCTCTCCAGCTCTCCTTATCTAATCCAATTAAATGGGTCTTAATAGAAAGAATACTTGGCATATACTATGGCTCCACAAAAAAAAAATCTTCATAAACTGACACTAAGCCATAAGAAGAGAGGTCTCTTTTATAAACAAAATAAGCCTAAATTGATGAGGTTCTGAGACACAGAAACTTCAATGTTTTAAACATTCACACAATTCAAATCCACACCCATCAGCAAGCTGGCAAAAAAACCAACCCCCCTTAACACCACAGCACTGATTCAATATCCTGTTTGAAAATTCGCTTTTCATTATTCTTCAAAAGTCACAGTAAACTCCTGAGTTACAAAGAGACCATGCAGAGACAACTCACCTCTTCTCTGAGCAAAAACAATGTACATATCATAAACATTAGGAAATACACTTTGGGTATTTGCCTACGAACACAAATTCTTCCATCTTGACTCTATGGTAAATGAGAAAAACTAAAGATTCCATTAAAAAAATGAACTTATTTTTACTCTTGTGATCCCTCTCCATACGTTTTTGGCTAAATTAGTGATACTCTGAGAAGGTCATAATAGTATCTGGTAAAAATCCTGTTATTTATGGCAATTACTTCTAGTTTTAAAACCTTACTAAAAAAGAAGTGGTGCACGGCTCAGTTTTCTCTTCAATTACTGGAGCACAAGTTTAATCTGAATGACAAGATCTAATCAGGAGTCTGGAGAGCAAAGGGAAAAATACCAGATTGCATACAATGCCAGCAGCTGAGGGGGTGTAACTCCCACCAAAGCAAATGGGAGTTGAATTTCTTTTGACAAATCTGAATTTACATGTACAAAACCATTTTGTAAATATTCTACTAATTTGAACCACAGTGGTTATTCATAAAAAACCAGTCCAACTGAGTCAGAAAAATGGTCCAGCTCCTCCAGTATCAGTGATATTTTTCCCTAGCATCATCTCCATGTATTTTTGCTTCAGGACCTGCAGATACAGGTTTCAGGGGGTTTTGTAATTAGCAGTGCCTCCTTTGTCATTAGTGATTCTCCATGGATTTATCTTCCATTTACTTCTCTATTATTTCCTTGAATCCATGTAAACCTTTAGCAACCAAAATATGCCTTGGCAGGCTGGTTCTGTGCCCTTTGTTTCCACACTAAATCACCCCCATGAGAAACCTCATCTCTTTTATTCTGAACTTGGTTTTTCCTAATTTCCCTCAATGTTGTTCCATGCTGGCCTCACACAAAAGAGTGAGCATTTATTTCACACATCAGATAAAATAAACAAGAACTCCAGTCTTACCTGCAAAGGTCATTCATACAGCTCGAAATATAAGAATACGGATCTATACTTTCATGACAGCTGAGAAAAGGAAACTGTAGGAATATTTGGCACTTGAAGAATATGTCCTGTGCAGGAGAATCAGTAAACAACAGTTAGCCAATACTTTCTGAACAGGCATAATTTTCTTTATCTTTGTTTGCCTAATCTCAGGTCCTTTATATCCTCATTACAGTTTCAGAATCTCACAGTCTCAATTTATTATTATACCATTTTTATTATTCTTCCTAACATTTGTCCTCTCTGCCTCGGGTGGCTTGATTGCATGCTGCAGCTAAACCAGCTAGGATGAAAAGAGTGTGAAATGAAAAAAAAGGACTTTGTGTCAATACAGGAACTGACCGTGCTATTTTTGCAGTATTTCACAATTGCCAAAATAATGAGATGTAAGATGCCAGGACTGGAATCTAAAACCAAGTTTAATGCAGTAATGATGAACTCTGCCAACAGACCTATGCCACTTGGCACATCCCATCTTAGCCTTTGTACTTGCAAGCTAAACATATGAAGAACTTCAGGCATTCCCTAGCAACAGCCCTGATCTGAATCTTTCCTTTCTCAAAGCCTCAGTGCTTTAAGGCTTTCTTCAACATGGTGTATATTACTAGATTCTTGTACCTTCAGTAAGCAGTGAAGACTATATATATAGATGTGTGTGTGTGTGTGTATATATGTGTGTGTGTGTGTGTGTATGTGTGTGTGTGTTTATGCATACAATATGATAAATTTACCTCAGTGGATTCTGCATTGGCTGAGCAAGGACTGGAAAAATCTGAGGCAGTAGGTACACAAGTTACATCATCTGAGGTTTGCACAGCCCAGCTATTTGCAAATTCAGCAACATCTTCTGTATATTCACCTACTGCATTAAAACATTGGAAGGGCACAACGAAAAAAGTGGTCAACACAAACACAAAAGACAGCTTGGAAATTTCTAATTGTTTGTCAATGTGTTCATTGCCTCAGTTACAGACATTTTCAGAGTATGGGTGGCATAAGAAAATGTTCTTTATCTTTTTTCATCTCACGTAGCATTTTATACGACATTTAAATGAAAGAAAATATTTTAAAATATATGACAAGGTGTTGGTTGGTGTTTTTTTCATGTAATCACTGATAATTTTATAACAAATATACAAATAATGACAAGTGTAATGCATTGAATACTTCAGAAAAAATACATTTCTTTGACACAATTTAAGGCTTTCAGCATGTTTCACAAAGGTCAGTCAGTGCCATTATCTCTCTCCTTTTCCCCTGTTGCAGAAAAGCCCAACAACAAACACACCATGACATGCCCAGCTCCCCTCACAGCATGAGCATGGGAAAATTAATGAACAAGATGCATGACTGGAAGTCATGGCAACAGGCTAAAATACAAGAGGCTTGGCAGTAAAGACTCAAACCCAAAATTCCTGTATATTTGCAGCAAGAACTAAATTTTACATTTTCTCTACATTCTTAAGTCTCTTATAAAGGGTATATTGCCTCCACCTTGAAGAACCTTACAGTAATTGGCATCTATGCTATGGTTATCTATAGCTATGCATTGTTAGGAGATAAGATACTGAAACGAAATCAGCTAGAGAGGTTTTTTCCACAGAGCTGTACCATACAAGACTTAATCTAACTTCTTCTAGCACAAGAGGTACAAAGTTAGACACTCTGCTATGTGGAAAGCCACAAAGCATACTAATCAGATATGTGTACGTAGATCTCCACAATTAAACAAAGATAAGATCCTAAACACCAGTTTGTTTTACTTAAGAGCCAGGGAGATTTAAAACATTTCTCCCTCTCTGGCAGAGTAGTTCTTTATGCAAAAAGCCTTTCCCAAACATAAAAAGCTAGGGTTTGATCTAGAGGTAAACCCATTAACAGAAATCTGCTTTTTCAAAAACAGTTAAAATATTTTATTTACATTTTGACATGGCTTGAAAAAAATTTCTAAATCTTCAAAACATATCACAAAATAAAATCACTGTCGTTGAAGATAAAGATAAGGAAACAGAAAAGGAGTTTGTTTTAAAACTGTGCTTTGAAATAGGGTATTATATGCCTCTCAGCAACTTATTTATTTGGGCATTGCAAATAGAGAGCACTTGGACTCTGGAAGACTCGGGATAGATGTAGCAACTTTCTTTACCCTACTGGGGGAAGTATTTTAGCTGAGAGAGATAAATCATCATAACAAATGCTTAGTAAGATTTGGAAGCAGAAAAATGTGGCAGCTTAGAAGGGATTTGAATTAGCAATCTATTCTTGTGGAGATCTCAGAGTTTTGTGCTCTGTATTTGCAGAGTCAAGGCACCATTTTATATAACTGGCTCAAGGTTAAGGTGATTCATATGGTTCCCAATTGTACATTTCAATAATGCTATCATGTCTGAGAAAGAAAAATGCCAGAAGAAATTAGGATGATGAAGAAATGTAGCTTTGGAAATGAAGAAAGGTAAGAGCCAGAAGTCTTCTATAACAGGTAATATATTTAAAGAAATTACTATTTTTTTAGAGATCCTGTTAGTTCATTATTTCCTCCAAACACCATTTTCCTCTATTATTACACATCACCAGTTTTAACAAGTTGTTAAACATACCATACTCTGGTGTGCAGAAGGTCATGCATGAAACTTACTGCTCTCATGGCAGAAGAGGTACAGGAATTTTATACTGGGAAGGTTTTTAAAGACTCTGCAAAGATATGTAACACTGAGTCTTCCTTCACTAAGAAGGTTAAAAAGCTCCACTATCAACCATAAAAAAATGGGGAAAAAATCTACAGTGAGATAACTTTTTTGACTGAAGAACATGCAGAGCCATGGGACTAGATTCTATCAGCAGTTAATGGTAACAGTAATATAGTCCTATCTTGTTTTTCAGAGCCTGAGAAAAAGTATTCCAAGTATTCCTTATATTTTCGCTCCACTATCAACCATAAAAAAATGGGGAAAAAATCTACAGTGAGATAACTTTTTTGACTGAAGAACATGCAGAGCCATGGGACTAGATTCTATCAGCAGTTAATGGTAACAGTAATATAGTCCTATCTTGTTTTTCAGAGCCTGAGAAAAAGTATTCCTTATATTTTCTAGTTTGTTCTTTTTCTTTTTTTTTTTTTTTTTTCTTCACATTAGTCACAAATAGGACAAAACTCCCTATGGAGCATTCTCTACATCAACTACAGAATACTCTACAAGTTGAACAACTCATCTCTGCCTCACACCCAGCATTGGGCAGCTCCTCATCCTACAGGGTAGTAGAAGACCCATAGAACACCATACCAACAAAGAGATACAAGGAAATCCCTGGCAAAAGCTTGGAAATTTACATATTTCATCTAGCATTTTTATGATGCTTTTATAAAAGAATGACTTGAGATGGTGCTTTTACCAAATATTATTATTTTGGCTCTTCTTTCCTTTTCCCTTTCATTTTTAAACATAGAAAACCACAAACATTTGTTTATTTATTTATTATTTGAAGGCACTGTCATCAGCTAAGATAAACATACCTCAAGTGCTTTGCTGAGCAAGAAAGGCTTAAACACACATATAAATACTTTCTGAAACTAGCACATTTTCCCTTTACATCTTTCATGATGTGGAAAAGGAAAAGTAGAGTAGATACACTGTTTTACTGAAATAACTGAAACTGGACTCTGCCTTTTACAGCATTATATTTAAAGTGAAGATGAAAGCTGTTCACACAAGGCAAGGGTAAGCTATTTACTTACTATTTTGCAGTATCAGGTCATCATATTTATTGCCATTAAAGTTTCCACAAAGGCCACAAGGTTTTCCCTTATGATCTTCTGTTAGCTTAATATAAATACCAGAGTTTCCATCCCAAGCAAGAGAAAAACCAAAAGTAGTCTTCACCAGAATATAGTCAGCCAGTCTCTCAAGGAAAGCATTTCCAACTGTCTGAGGCAATGATAATCTGGAAAAATATAGTCTGCTTCAAAGATCTCAGATGAGATGAGATTAGTTCTAAGAAATGCCACATAAAACATCACCTTCTAATAGACTAAGCCCCTTTTCCCTGGTGTATACAGTCTCTCTATCCAATTCATCATGTTTTTCTATCTTTTGTGCTGTTTACTTCTCTATATCAGACCATCAGAAACAAATGCTTTCCTGTTGTATATACCAATCAGTTGTACCAATTATAAACCTGAAAGAATAATGACTCTTCACTTTCAAAGCCCCATACAGGCATGTTGAGGAATACTTGACTTCAGGAGCATGCTGTGACAGACAAGGGGCTATGTGATGCTATGCCCACTAGCAGCTCTCCTGGACAGTGGGTTAGACATCTGCAAATGGAGCAACTTACACTACAGAAAATGCCATCGACAAAAAAAGCTGTATCTCTCCCTCCTTTGGTCAAAGATCACTGAACAATAAAGTCGCTGCACAGATCTAACACTAGTCTTCCAAAGCTGTTCTGTTGGGTTGAACAGTATCACTGTAGCTATCAGTCCCAGATACTAATGGCCATAGCATTACATCAAAGAAGATGGCAAAAACACCTTAGCAACCCTTTGAATTTTTCTGTACTTTATCAACTTTATCAAATATACTTATGATGGCCTTGAACTCATCTTTTTACATATAAAAAAAAAGGTAAATTTGGGGGTTTGATATACCTCAGAGATGTTTTGTTTTAACCAATTCAAACTTGTCTAGAAGAAGATTATGTCTTACATTAGCTATAGCTACCAAGAATAAATAATGACTGCCTTGTACAAAATGGTATCAGGACGCACCAAGGATTAGCTAGAACTGCCTGATACAGATGTTGTCTGTACAGATTAGGCATGAATAATTGTTAGGTTACAGCTGAGAAGTTGAACACAAGTTTAATGCAGGGAGTGTATTTTATTCTCACACAGGCATCACATCAGCACCATTACAATTGCTCACACTAGAGCTCTGTCAATCCCAATAGAGAACAGCAAGGGATCAGTAAAGATATGTATCAAATTATTTTCTCTGGATTCTGTGAAAAGCATCAGTTTCTCAAACTCCACATTTTCTTTTTGCAATTAAATGGCAAAACCTACCATTAGAACACTTACCTGATTCCATTTTTTCTTACTTCATGTCCTGAAATAATTATTTCTTCTTGGTTTGAAAAAAATAAGCTGATGGACCTCTGACAAGTATATACTGAACTGTAACAGCTAGGACTGTTATGAACCTTAGAGGGGAAAAATACACACACAATAAGAAATGTTTGTTCTCAACAAGTTCATGCAATAAACTCATACATGACATTTTACATTTCTTGCTCCAGTTACAGAAAGAGCTTTAGAAATAACTACTTAAAATATTCAAAAGCCACAACTACAGAGATATGCAAAACTAGAAGTTCACTCTACCCAATACTACTGAGAAATACAGCCACTGTATAACAGCATACAGCATCACATGACAGTGGTTTAAACACTGGATGAAAGAGCCAGTTATATTATGTTGATGAACTTCAGAGTCACTGCAGTAAGCTAGCTTATAGCTGCCAAAGTAGCAGCTTGTTATTTGCACTGAGGAAACATCCCTCTTGCTCTGTTTCTGGAGGTCTGATCTGTAAGACAGGACTCAGAACCTCAGCATAACAACAGCACTCTCATCACCAGCTGAGACTGGTACCAGCTGAAGTACAGCATGCCTTTCTGAACCACTCAGGATTTGTTGAGATTTTGGAGTGCTCCCACAGATTATTGTAGGCATGTAATTTACATGGATCTGCTAAAATCCATTTTGCACTGGCTTTCCAGCCCTGCTAAAGGAGAGGGCTGAACTTTTCTGAAGTATGCTTCTCCCCATTATACATGCACAGCATAGTGAGCCAGGGGATTGGTTTGAATTGTATATCAGCTTCTACAGTGCTCTCAAGACTTGAAAACTGGGGGGTTTTGCTTGAGCAAAACTTCAACAGCTTTCATTTGTCTCAGTGGGACTGAGCCACCCAAAGCTGTGGGATCTTATAATTCTTCACAAGCCTGTGAGCTGATTTTAGACACCACTGAAGAGACGGGAATGTGTTTTGAATCTGAGATGCCTATCATTACCTAAATTAAAATGTAGACAGAGTTTAGATAACTCAAACACGACTTATGTTACTGTGTGTGTCACCATGCTCTGAGAAGGATGGGAGTTGTGTTACCAGTTACCTTGACAGTGCCATGAAGCTAAATAAATTCATAATTGGGAACATTTTACCAATGTAGTAACGTAGGCTGTAAAAGTAACTCTTTTGTAGAAAATATATGTCAGTAAACACATACAGTGCTAATGCATATTCAAATTAATGTTCCTTAACTGACAATTAATCCTGGAAGCAAAAGCCAGTTACTATTTCTTTAAGCGAAATAAACCAAACTAGGAAAAGCATTAAGAGTTTTTACATGTATAAAGATAATCGCAATTAAAGACATAATAAATGTTACTAGTACCGACAGCTGGCTTCTATGTAAATCCCATTCAAGACAGAAACACAACCAAGGAAAATCAAAATAATTCTTGTGTTTTCTTCGCCTCTCGAGAGGTGGATTATTAAAGCCAGAAGGACCATAATGTGAGGATTTGGCAAGGTTTTAGGCTCCCCATTTCCCAGTCTGTAGAGACTGCATTCTCACATTACTTATGACTTTGCTGAGTAAACATTTTCAGATTTTAGTAAAACATGACATTTGTTCCAGCAATTGAATGAACACTTCTCTCTTTCCAGAGCAACTAGAATCCACTGAAATACTGATTCTAGATTTTAACATAACCTTGGATTTTGCTACATCACTTTCTAAAAACTCCTAAAAGCTCACAACTGCTAAGAGAATCCAGAGAATCAAAATGAAATTGTGCAGGTGTAACAGCATCTGTCTATAACTTGACCAAAAAGAAATGGCAGCTTTAATGGTAGATTTATCTTCACTCGGTGTTGTATCTGAGCAAAGGGGAGGTCATCTCTTTATAAATGAAAAATAGTCCTCAGAGCAGAAATTGGCATCAAGATCTGCCTTTATCCCTGCAAGCACTGCACCCACCAGCACTCAGAATTAGGACCTCTCTATTCCCCTCTTCCCTGCCTGATCAGCACCAAATCCCAGCCACTGTGTAGAAAGTAATATAACGAGCTTGTATTATCTCCCCATGGTAACCAACAGCTTGACAAGCAGGCTATCTTTCTTCAAAGAGGGTATAGGCTTGAACTCTCTTTAACCCAAAGTCATTAACCATGGATACTCAGCAATTTGAAGGAATTACTAAAAAGAGTGCCTTCCATACATAGGTCAAGATGAAGGCTTTTGAGCTGTTAATCTTCTCTGCATGACGTAGAGGTAATCCAAAATTAGAATGCAAATCCACAGAGGGGACAGGGTGGGGAAGCAAATCCCGTGAGCCAGTGAAGTAGATCCTCATAGTGTGCTGTGAATCAGAGCCCAGTACACTCGGGTGCCTAGCTATTAGCAAGTGGTAACTGTTTGCACTTTACTCAGCAACTTAATTTTCTTTACAATCTGATAGATAAATTTTAATGATGTTCCCAAGGCCTGCTTTAAGACTCACTTTTCATCCCAGAAAGGAAAGATCAGAAATCCCTTTAAGGATAGGAGGAGTAAGAAATACTATTTAGGAGAAGTAAGGAATACTATATTTAATATAGTGATTCTGTTGATTATAATTTCATCAGTATTTTGAGTTACTGCATATAGGCTTAGGCATTTCCAGAAGCATAGTTTTATATTTAAGTAAACAATGCCCAGTTTCATACATTTATTGTTATTCTACTTATTTTACTTAGTTATTTACTTTTATACTTACTTCTAACCTATGTTCACATACTTACCCAAACAGTGTACTGGGGTTCCGAAGTACTGCAGTCTTTTGCAAATATATAGGAGCAATTTCCTGGGAAGTAGTAGTAGATGCCATCAAATGTTTCAAAATGATACTGTCCCCATGATTTGCAAATCCCATCTCGGTCCTTACCAGTGTTAGGTACTGGAGAGAACACAATGAGTTTACAACAAGTAAGAGCTCAGAAAGGAAACAAAAGCTTATAAAGGAAATACATAGCAACAACAAAAGATAAAGCTATTTCTTAAACTTTAAATAAAGCCAGGGCTTTTTTTAATCTTCAGTCTGCAGTTTTAATCATGTGCAATCTCATTAAGTTTTTTATTTGCTTCAGTGGAGGCATTTAAATTACAAGTAGAGGCAATGAGTTTAGATGTTCTGCAGATCCTTGAAGACAATTCTTGTTGATCCTTACACACAGCAGATTCCAGAAACTACTGCACTGACATAGTTGGTAATTTTATTTGCAATAAGTCACTGCTTGTTAGAAAAATGCAGTGGCTTTTTGGTTGTTCAGCTAGCTATAAAAAAAGCTGTCTGGCTACTGATGTACTAGACAGTGATCTATCTCTTATGGATGCAGTGGCTTTTTGGTTGTTCAGCTAACTATAAAAAAAGCTGTCTGGCTACTGAAGTACTAGACAGTGATCTATCTCTTATGT
>NW_008662020.1:7434-14880 GCF_000695815.1 Acanthisitta chloris | reverse complement strand
TTCCTGATGTTGCTCTCCATATATTCCTAGTGCATATAATTTTAATCCTCCTCTCTACTGTCAAGTGATAGTCCTACAACAAAGGAATCACAAATATGCTGCTAACAGTATTGTTTTAAAAAAAACCTCCATCTTGAATCTCCCTTGAAGCTGAAATTACACTCTTTTGGCCCAAAACTTACCAATTTGGCACCTGCTTCCTTGAGCCTGAAATAACTGACAGTCACAGTCACCTGCCTCTGTGCAAGCTGCTCCATTAAGGCACTCCTGAGGACACGAACCTGTAAGCAAGCATAGCGGTCTTTTAGTAGATACAGTATTTTGCCAACAGGCTGAGAGATGCCCATTAAATCTGTTTATTGTTAAATCCCAAGCAGTTATATTAGCTGAGAAAATTAACCAACAACAATCTCCATTTTTTAACATTTACTTAATTTTATCCTTTGTGTTCCTTGGTTAAAAGAGAAGCAAGGTTCTCTCTCGTTTGGTTTGAGACTTGTAAACTAACAAAGGAGTAAAAGGTCAGCCTCCTCCCAGCAAACAAAAGGTCAAGTTCCCATGTAAAGAAATCAAATCCCAGTCCTGCTGATCTCAAAATATACATGACACAGATTATTCTAATTGACTAAATTCAGCATAATTTATACATATGTTCAGCTCCTCCCTCTTTAAGCATTACAGCAAAGGGTACATTCAGTTTATGAACAGTCCAGAATATATAATTTACAGAGTTAAAACCAGTTATAAACAACCTTCCCCCCATGCTAAAAAAAGTATGCTAAGAGGTTATTTCTGCTTAAGAGGTGACTGGAGTCAGAGACTTCAGATTCCATGGGAATGGCTTGTTTTATGATATAATTAGCAATTGTTTCCAAAAGCAGTTACATTAAAGGGTTTTATAGCCTGTTTGGAAGCTAAGATCTCCTAGTCATCATTTACTGAGATGGGTCTAAATCACAGTTCCCCAAAAGTGGAAAAGAAAGGTAGTCCCAAAGCAAAATTTCATCAGATTTTGCAGATAGCTGCTTTCCTTGGAGTAGGATTAAAACCCTGTGTACAAAACTTTACAGTCTTGCTGATGGATATTAAAAAAGTATTGCAAAAAGTTGGAAGTTAACAAAATAAACAGGCCCTTCCACTCCCAATGAAACCATGCTGGAGCTGCTATTGACATTAAAAGGGAACAAAATGGGACCTTTACAGCAAAGGTCCACAGAAGCTACCAAAGATTAAGAACATAATCCTTCATTGTGAAAATTCCATTCCATACTTAGTTTTGAATCTTTTCACTAAAGAATTGCTTTCCAAATATACACAGATCCTCTGAAAATACTGACAAAACAGAAAATATTGTTTATAGAACAGCACTAATGTGGAAAACTTCTCTGTTGTTAGAATTGCGAGTTGCAAAATTGCATTATATTCATTTCCATAGAAAAATGCAACAGAAAGCACCTACGCAGGCATTTGCATTTTCCAAGAAGGATCCCAAAATTCCAACCAAAGTTGCTTACAATGAACGTTTCTATAAAAACTTCTGTAACTTGGGCCTGCTTTACATGTTTGTACAGTGCTTAAAACCCTCCAGGTGCAGCTGCATGTTCATTGCATGAGCATCCCTGTCCCTCTGCACAACCAGTTATGCACATCTCAGACATACTTACCTCCTCTGCCCAGGCAAGAAAAAAGTTGGAGAAAATAAAAAATTGCAATATAACTAAACTTAAAGAAAAAAGTCAAAGGATTGGCTTAGTTAGATGTTTAGATTTGATTGTAAGGCATTCTTTTAAAAGTACCATTTTACCAGGAATTTTTCCTGATTTAACATGTGTAAAAGGAGAAAATGAGACAGGACAGGGTTTGGTAGTGGACATAAGGGGAAGGGCATCTACAGCCCATGGTAACACAGAGCAGCTGATAGGAAGGCAGCATGTTCAGGACTTTCTCCTCCAGCAGGTGAGGAGCATAGCACTGACCTCCTGGCAGACTCCTCATCAAGACCCCATGAAGATGCAACCGAGAGGCAGTTTGAACCTGTCAGAGAAATGTAAAAGTAAAACCAGGGTATTTGTGCTTTACAAATGAAACAATATGAGCCTGAGGCCTTGCATCTCTGGCAAACATCGGGTTGGAACTTTTAATACAGAAGAGTAATTTCTGTCTTGGCCAGCACATGGCATAAGCATGGGAGCTGCAGGAGGGACTGGCAGCCTGGGGAGGAGAACCATGGGTTTGAGGGGATAGGGAAGGATACAGCTGTGCTGTGAGATCACTGCTGGCCTCCTCTCCATGCCCTTCAGTTCCAGTGAACCACAGGGGCTGCACCAGAGGAGTTTTGTGTTTACATTTGGGAGGAAAACTGAGGGAACAGAGAGCAATCCTGCCCTTTTCACTCCCCTCAAACACCCATAGTTGGAGAGCTCAAAGATGCAACATCTCTCTACTTCACCCTCTCCTCTGACTGATGCTCTGTGCTGCACCCTGATCATCCCACCATGGCCATTCCAGCTGCAATGGATTTCATGTCCTCCTTGAGATCCTTCAGAAATGCATTTTGGTTCATCCCAAGCAAAAGAGAAAGTGGATCTGCCTGACCTGCTTCCTGTTTAGGAACTGGGGAGCATCAGACTATGAGGAAGCCCTGGATCTGACCCAGCACTCTGCTACTGCAGCTTGTCACGTCGCATTGTCCCTTCCAAGAACTGATCACATTCCAGGCTGAAAGTACTCTGAGGCTTTTGCCCTCACTAGTCTGACTAGTTTCCTAGGTAAACTAGGAAAGTTTACCAGGATGAAGTGCTGAGCAGTTAAATATTTCCCACTTAGATTTATTCATGGCCAGCTTAAAATCACTTCCTTTATAAATCTGGGCCCTTTTGCTTAAATAGCTCTTCTTCCCTCTGGTTTTTATTTATTTCCTACCTGATGTTCTAAGAGAAAACACTTACCCTTCTGTGCTCCCCACAGACATAAGCACCAGCCTTCAGTTGCACAACCAAGCAAAAAAATTGTTTTAGTCTTTGCTTGTAAGCTAATTTCCTTCTTCCCTCCTACCCCCAGTCATTCTCCATATCTGGACTTTGAACTGCTGGATCTCAAAGTGAATAGCATTGTGCAAGGAACAGGTTAGGTTAAGTCTTGCTAATGACTCTTCCAGTGACATAAAAACTTCCCTTTTCCAGATGGAAATACTTTGTGGGATGCATCCACGTAGCACAATCTGTCTAAAGTCAACCTGAAATGGATTTCATTGAATCACAACCTGGAAGACCCTGTACCAAAACCATTCCTGGTTCCCATGGCCCACAACTACCTGGACAGTGTCCCTTCCTTCTCTGTACAGGAAGACCCATTTCCATGTTCCCTGATAGCTGCTCTGAGCTGCCACCTCAGGAAAGCAGCTTTTGCCCCTTGCATTATTTAGAGGTGGTAGAGCATCCTTGCTGCGAGAGCACTTCCCTGCCCAGAGCCCTCCAAGGATACTGACAGTCCTGAGGATCTGCTTCTCCCAGAGGCTGATTCAACTTAAAGCAGTGTTTCACACCAGCTACCTTCTGCCTCGGTCAGAGGGCATGTAGACCTTAAAGTGACCAGGAGGAAATTGCTCCTGGTTTGGCTGCAGGCTCCCTGCAAGACCCTGAGGAGGGACCACCTCTGGCTTACTCCCTACCCCCATCAGACAGGGTTATAACCCTTGGCTGGGCTCCACACCCTGGGAGTGTACCAGTGGGGAACTAGATGCCTCCATTTGAAATGCAATTTCAGCACAACATTGCTAGGATGCAGCACTGAGGGAGTAGGGCCAGAGGCAATAGGAACAGGGGCCAGGCTGGAGCTGCCACTGCACTGCATGCAGGAGGGAGCCCGACAGCAGTGCTGGCATTGCACCTCTCACCAACCATGAACAGCTTTCAGGGCATTCTGCTTACCCTCACCAAAGACAGAGATGTTGTGGGTTTATTTCTCGTGGTGTGCATCAGTCAGCTCCCAGGGTGGGTAGTACACTAAGCACTTTGCTGAGAGTGAATGAAGGCATGAGGCCACAGGCTCAGGCAGGGGTGAGCAGCTAGGGACTAGCTGCTCCTCCTCACTGTCCTCCTGTTACCACAGCCCTTCTCCCCACAAAGGCTCATTTGTAAGGACAGCAAAGGCCCAGAGCAGAAAAGGGAGGAGGGTTTCCTCTCCCTCCCACTTTTGGAAGTATAACCTACCTCGGCTGTTACAAGATCTCTTTTCTGTCGAGTTGCATTAAACTCATTTCTGGAAGAAAACAAAAAGGATCTTGTATAATCAAAGGTCCCTGGAGCAACCTGAATAAGCAACTCCCGAGAGAGAAGTGTTTCTCTCTGATTACCATCACTTTATCAAAGAGGTCTTTCTTGGGTTAACATTTTAGAAGGTGATTTTTTTCTTTTTTTCTTTTTTTTTCACGGTCTCATTTTACAGAATTGGGCAGCACTCCGATCTCTGCTTGGACAGGGAGGTACCTGGAGCTTGTGGGGAGACGTAAATAGGCAAAACAGGCTTACACAACATGATACAAAATTGTAAAGTGGCTTCATATTTATTTTACACTGTGAGTGGCTGCAAGTTCCCCCAAGTATTGCTTGAATACACTGTGATGGTACTTTTAATAGCCAGAGATGACTCTCCAGCTGGAGCCAACTTAAATTTGTGATTAAGTTTAGAAACAAGGGCATCACACTATGAAACACACTTATTTCTATCAACGCTCCAATGGCATAGCATTTGATATGCATGTGTGTTCGCTAGATGTATTAGAGGCCATTAGACATTCAAAATTACGCCCAAACGGATTCTTCCATTGAAACTGATGGCATAGTTCCCATTTAATTCAATGGGATCAGGAACATTCCCTAGTTTGGGTTTTGTTTGGATTTCAGCTTCTACATGAAAATTTGTATTGAAAATGTTTATTTTAAGGCTGTATAGCACTTACTTCTCTGTGCTTCAAATAGCAGCTAGGATTTTATCATGCAATTAAAACTGTAGAAGGATACTCATTTAATGTATTTTTCCAGTCATGAAATCATGATCTCATGCTGGTTTCAATCCAATACTCCTCTAAGCTTTCTCGAGACCATAGATGTATCATTTTTCATAAGGACCTCCATTTTTCAAACAGACGACACATGCCCATTATGGAAATACCTTAAAAAGAGTTGTAAACATTCTGAAAGTGTGCCCTACATCCAACCTACAAGTAGGTGACATTTTACATGTTGAATTCAGGGCTATATTTTACTTTCTAACTCGAACTGCGTCACACTCATTCTGGTTCTGTTTGTAGGACTTGATAGATAAAGAATAAAAACTTACCTCGAAGTTCTTCTCGAAAGAGAATTCTTGCAATAAGATCCTGTAGATTAAAAAGTCAGCAAGTTAAAAGATTTTTCTACAGCCTTGCTCTGCCCTTGGCAAACAATGTCAAGTTTAAAACAACTATTGAAATTTGGCTTTTAATGATCCTAAGTTTTCTGGACATCTTTGTACAAACTTTTTCTGTTTCCAAGGAATGTGGCAATACATCCTTTCCTTCCTGAGAATATGATTCTCACAAGTACTCTTCACCCTCAGGTTTTCAGTCTCAGTTCTGGTACATGCTACCATGTTAAGTGAAAAGAGTTCACAGTTCTTCAGAGTCTCAGAACAAAAACTGATAAACTACAAGAAGTGCTCAGAGCTTTCCAGAATCAAACTCCTAGGATTATAATTTTCTGAGTTTCAGTTATTAGACTCAATTGTAAATAATTTTACATTAGTCCATGCTTAAAACAAGCAAACAAATAAACAAACACACACAAAAAAACCTCCAACCTTTCTCATAGTGCCTTAGAAATCTTTATAATTACTGCAAGAAAACTATCTACAAGATCCAGTTGCTTTACATAGAAAATAGGATAATTTCTACAACTAGAAGAGCAATTATTTACCCTAACAGTCTAAAAATGTTCAAATAAACTGCAGGTGCAATCCATTGAAACAAAATCCTTTCCCATTGAAAATCATTAGGTGCTTACTCATCTGACAATAGCAAGAAAGTCAAGAAACTTAGATTTTGTTCATAAATAATTGTTTTGCAACAAATTCTGACATAAAAATGCATCTTAAAAAAGTTTTCCTGTATTTTTTGCACCTGTGAAAGAGAATGATGATACATAGTTGTTTAACTTGCATTCATGTATTTCAGCAAGGTCAAAAAATATAATGATAGAAAAAGAAGGAGCCGTAATATTAAAATATTTAGAAAAGTATTTGTAAAGTTTAGTATTACTACAAATATGGAATAAAATTCTTACCTTGCAAAGAGGACAGCAGTGAATGAAGCAAGAATATACTCCACGGTATCATTAAACTGAGCTTTCCTACAATGTTCATTTCAGTATAAGTTAGTAATAGGGAATTTATCCAAATTAATGGCTTTGATTACATGGCATCTTAGAACTATGTATTTCTATGCTGTCTTTAAATCCTTTAAAAGTTAGATAATTGGATGCATTATTTTAAACAATGCAATGCAAAAAAAAAAAAAAAAATGAAAAGAAAAGGAGGCATCAAGCTTGGTAGCTACATACAACTTCAGGAGCTTTGTGAGTGTTGCATACAACTTCCAGGCTGCATGGCTCTCATTAGCAATGCATGGTAACTCCTCAGCACAGTCTGTATTAGTTACACTTCCACCAGACCTGCAGGTATTACTCCTCTGTTGAATTGAATCGGCCCTTTATAACATAGCAGACAATGACATAGAAACATTGCCATGTCATGGTGGTTTGAGAGATCCTTCAGTCGTCACACACCTTTGTGTGCTTTGAGGCTTGAGCTTTGCACTGCCTTGTACTGCTTATTACAAGAAGATATTTTTGCAAGACCCTGCAATGATGCTACTGTATAAATTATAACCAGACAGTTTTAGAGATAAACATATTAATGTTTATTATCTGTCCTAAAAGGAGAGAGATTAACTTCTATTAAATAATACACCTGGATTTTAAAGGATATCTTAGATGCATTTCTGTGTATAATTTACTTATATCACAAAAGGCTTCTCAGAGGATAATTATATTTCATTTCTAATAAAACATATTATGTAAATTTCATAGTAGCAAAAAGGAGAAAGAAGTCAACAGGGCCAATGGGTTTCATTTCTAATTGTCACTAGAATATAAAAATATAATTTCACTAAAATGAAGAACTATCATGTTCTAAAACAAAAGACTCTTGCCTGCTTTACCATAACGTAAACAGAATCCTTAAAAAGCACATGTAATGCTACTTTAAATTGCTACTGCTGATTTTATTTTGCAAAGTCTCTCTTGCCTAACCCTCCACTCTTCCTGGGCTTTGTGAGACTCTCTGAGCATGCCACAGAAGGTGGGCTTGGAACCAAATACAATTCAGAAGTCAATGGCCTCTCTCAGGTAA
>NW_008662020.1:0-7409 GCF_000695815.1 Acanthisitta chloris | reverse complement strand
CCCTTTCGTGGTCCCCAACTGGACAAGAAGGGAAGGAAAATGAGAAACACACAGCCTCTCCAACCACAAAGACAAAACTCTATTTCTGCACAGCAGACAACAATACTCATGCAGGTTTGGGATCGCTGGTGGCACAAAAATACTTGTTCCAAACTGATACATAATACTACACTGTGTTCTACTAAGAACTATTTTTATTACTGTTGGATCTGAGAAGCTGACATTCCCATAATTGCATTTCAAGAGGTTTTTAGCTTTGTTTTTACTTCTGACTAGCTATGGGCTAGTCTTCAGCTGGACTGTATCTCCCAGCTTAGTTGCATCTGCTCCATGTGGTCCAAAACCACTCCAGACTGCAAACAGAAGCAAAAGAAGTGAGTTCCAACACATTGCTATAGTCACTCACAGACTTTTAGTTCTTATGTGGGAACTTACAGGAAGGAGAGAGGCTGCTCTACCCTCTCATAAACCTACTCTCAAGATGAGACAAAACCAAGCATTAGAACTTGCAAATTCCATTATCATCAACATGGTATCTTACTGTCAAGCTAAGTCTAGTTTAGAAACTGTTTTGAGCTACTCTGAGAAATCTGATCTGGGATTTCTCCCTTCCTCAAGACCATATTTCCCACCATGCTTCATATGCAGTTTCACAAGTAAATCTTTCCATTAATATAAATTAGTTCTTTGGGTTTAACCAAAACTGAAATGCCCTTTTTTTTTTTTGTATAATTTTTCTATAGCAAAGTTGAATGAATATTTGGTGCATGACAGTATTCCACAGTTGTTTAAATTCTAATATTTAGAAAGTAGGTCAAGCTCCACCAGCTGCAAAGGAACTTTGTAAGAGTTAGAGCAATAGGCTTCATTAGGTCTGGACATCACTGCCCAAGGCATGGTTGGAAACCAGTACAGTCTCAAGGACATTAAAGATGTCAGCTAAGGAAACTGAACTGTAACTCAGAGGGTTATATTAAGAAAGAAATTTTAAAAATTGAATCAAATTATATCAAGGCAACAACACACACTATCTACAGTATTATTAGAATACTCCCAGATTGACACCTCTGAAAAGTTTGAACAGAAAAAACACATTAGAAAATAATTGCTTTTGTAAGAAAACAAGCACAATACAGAACACACTTGTCCACATTTTAAAAATGCCAGGATTACATTTTTAAGTTACAGGTTTTTCTTTTAAAATAAAATTTAAACATATATTTGTATATTACAGTCATAAGTAATTTTCTCCAAATTTTCCAACGTAACATTTGAGAAGACATAAATCCATACACAGCTTGCACTGTTTATCAGGATTATCAATAATGGGTGAAAAAATAACTGCCTCCTGTGCCATAGGGACAAACTTGCCCTGGTTTGAAACTGGATCCACTGTTGTTAACAAATTATGGTATTTTCAATGAAAAATTCAAGTGAGACAACATTTTGTTGTGCACACTTGATGTTCCTAAGGATTAGTATTGCTGAAATTTGGTGAAACTAATGAAAGAGCAGGAAGATAAGAGGTTAGGGGCATTTCTTTTTTCCAAGAACCACCTCCACAGCTGCACAAGAACCTCGCTAAGGGCTTGAAGATCAAACTGTTACTGTCTCTCTGTGGCAACATGACTCTAGCCAGAGCGGATGCTCAATGACAGGAGCTTGATTACCATCCCTACAGAATCTGGACATCAGGAAAGGAAATTTTTTTGAACAGGTTTTCTCCTTACACCTTCAGACTTCACTCCTCGATGAAGTTAAGCCCTCTAGTGGGAGATCAGAAAGCAACCTCTTAGGATAAAAATCTTCAGCCACCCAGGCTGACACCAGCCCAATTCCACAAACATTTCACATTAAGAAAGCGTGTGGGAATGACATCACTCTACAGGATTAATGGGGCATTTTTATAGGATCAGAGTTCAGTACAGAAAGCATTTTTATTATGTTAAGATTCTTCTGGTTGAAGAAATGACATGCAGATATCATCTCTGGATGTATTAGTAGCAATGCAAGTTTTATTTTCAGCCTTTCCATGAAAGAACAGTAAAACAAACAAAAAAAAAATCCAATTGTTACAAGCTGCTCTGTGGGCAGAAAAATGGATCCATCAGGTTTCTCATAATTGAAATCCACCCCTAAGGATACTGGCATCAGGTATTGCATCTCCCTTTGTGTTCCCGAGTTTCACACCACTGCAACTTTGCATCACCTCTTTCCCGCCACCACTCTTCCCTAACAGCCAGGCAAGAATCAGTTTTGGACAAGGCGCAGCATAGGGTACGTATGTGCCAACTGGCAGGCCAGTACACATTTCCCCAGCAACAACTGAGACATTGCTTTTCAGTCACTACATGAGCCAAACAACCAAAAGGCTTGTTTTTCCTCGGCCAAAGCTAATTAACATCTATCAAGATGCCAGTTTTCAAAAAAAACTCATAGGAATTCAAGCAATTAAATTCAAAGTTAGCATAGCATCTTTTCCTTAGAAAGTCAGGTTAGAAGGCTGAAAATCAGAGTTTTCAGCAGTCCAAGAGCTTAGAGTGCAGAAAGGGATCTGAGGTAAGCAAACCATGCATCTTGCCAGAGACAGCAAGAGTCTGGAATAGAGTATCTCGTTCACTTAGTATAAAACAAAAAAATCCTGGTGTAAATTGGTGATGGAACATACAACAGTCCTCTCTGATTCAATGGGACTGCAAGGGGCTTGGATATGAATGTTCTATTCAGATCATATCACTCAGTTATTTTGTGGCAGTCACTGACATCTAAAATGGGAGATGAATTCCTTTCAGAAGGAATTTAAGTTACATGTTTAACTCTTGGATAACTACACTTCAGTGAGGCTGCCTTAAATACTTTCCTACCAAAAAAGCAGACACCATGCCACAAGCAGCTGGTTTCCTAAACTAGAGCAAAAGGGCAGAATTTTGCTGCTCTTTCCAACTCCCCAACCCACATTGGAAGCTGTTTTACCTTCATGTTGACTGAGTACTGAAATAACCTCCTGTTAAAACAAATGAGAGAAGAAAGACCACGTTAAGAGAAAGTTCAACAAAAATCTCAAGTATCAACATGCTCCTATGACAACTTCAGTATTGGCATACAAGTGTATACGAGACAAAAATACCAGACTGGGAGAGCAATACAATAGTTGGGCTCTCGGTGCCTTAGTCTCCAGTGTTTCCTCCAATTCCTCTCCAAACAGATTTTCAGACATAAGAAACACCTCAGTGCTGTGCACATACCTGTTGGGTCAGCTCGTATTCAAGGCCTTGCTCCATTACTTACAACTCCTCCAAAGGACAGAATAAGCCTTTCCAGCAGCATCTTGTTGGCACATCCCACAGTTACTCAGAACTTTATGCCTTTTTGCCCCTGGAAAATCACTTCCTGAATGAAAATCTTGTTTCAATGGACGAGAAACTGAAACTTCTCCAACATTTGATACACACACCCTCCAGATAGATTTTTGAAAATTACTGTCATATTTTTAACACCAAGGTTTTCCCACTTTCTTCCCCCAAGGCCTTCAAATTGCCTCACCTAGCTCATAACATGAGCAGTTGTCTGAGTTCCAAAGCCACTTTTTCCTTTTTGTTTAAACTACTTACTGTTGATCACCAGGTCTACATCCCTCTGTGCTTGTACTGTGTGAACATGTAGTTCAAGGATAAACCATTTAGAATCAGTCTTACTCGTAAGACAAAATCCTTCTTGTTTTACATGTACTAAATACTTTTTAAAGTAAATATATATAGGGCCTGTTATTTTAAGTTTACTACATTAAGACATACTAATCCAGAAAACTGTGCCTCTAGTATCTGGTAACGCAGGAGTCCAACAAACCTCCCTCCCCTGCCCCTGTAATTGCTTTGGTTTTGAGACAATGTAAACTGTACCAGAAAGGCAAAGATTTACTCTGCTTTAATGAACCCTATGCTGTGGCACGTACCCACACAAACCAGGATGTGAGCCTCCTGTTCAGGTAACTGTACATTCACCAAGAGGAGAAAGCTCTTCATTCCCAAGACCCTAACTACCTAGACTTACTATGAAAGGATAAAAGAGAACTGCCATCAGCCCTCTGGTTTTACTTTAATACCAACCAATTTGTGTATCCATCTTAAACTTCACACACAGAGTTAAAAAAAATAAATCTATTTACCCAGAGAGAAAAATGCAATTTAGAAACATGAAATTTATCAAATTCTTTATGTTTATTGACTGTCACATGACAGCAGGACAATTTTAACGGTAAGACTTCTGGTAGCGCGCACGAGCACCAGGTCCTCCAAATTTCTTGGATTCACAGCGGCGAGGATCTGCAACCAGCAGAGTCCTATCATACTGGATTAGAATATCCTTGATCTCTTTCTTGGAAGCTTCATCAACATCTGTTTAAAAAAAAAAAAAGAAAAAAAATAATTAGCTTAAGCAGTTTCACACAGAACAAATCCATATTAACACTTTTTGCAACAAAACTACCAAAAGCAACACACTTCCACTTAAGGCTAATACAACAATCAAAACAACTTACATTTTTGATAGTAAGCCACCAAAGCCTTGGAAATAGCTTGACGGATAGCTGTAAAAAAAAAATAAAGCATCAGTGAGGACTGCAAATCTATTTAAAAATTAAACACAAAGTCCCAGTTATCCAAGAAACTTGCTATTTTGTTTGCTGCCAAATTCTCCTTTCCCTCCTCAATTTCCCCTCCCACATACTCCACGTCACCTTTACTTTGGCAAATCTGAAGAAATCTGTGCCAAGAGGCCACCCAGAGTTCATCTGTTGATTTGACAAGCTAGCCAAGGAATTGTACATGGGAAGTCTGATCACCTGCTCTACTGAGTACTAAAGTAGGTCCATCTTCTACCTACATGCAGTCAACTTTCAAAATCCTCAGAAACACAGTTGCCTGTAATGTCTAGACTTTTCAACAAGGAAAAAATCGCAACAAAAAAACCTGTAGCACAGCAACACAGTAAGCAGAACCCAAACCAGGAGCATGAGATTAACTGTTGAGATGTTGCTATCTGTCAGAACATCAACATCAGGATTTTGATGAAAATCTTAATGTTCTGAAAACCAAATGCGATCAACTTTGATCCTGAAACTTGCCTATGTTCTTGATGCAGCCTCAGCTCCACTTCACTAACCTATAACCAAACCAGAAGAGCAGAACAAATCTATCGCTTGCAAAGATAAACTCTATCAACATCTAAGAATGTTCCCAGTCTTCTCTGCTGGGGAAAACTGCTCATCAGAGCTGAAAGATGCTCTGAACATAGAAATATACAACTAAAAATACAATTTCTAATGATAAGCCCCTTCTCCCCCTCCCAAAATCCTTGTGCTCAGCTGCATTTCAACTATCCTGCCACATGGCATAAGGTGAAGTTTCCTTGCATTTCCTCAAAACTTCACCAGCTTACTTCACTCAGCTTATTTCAGATGTTACAGCTTTGTACATAGAATTTAATAAGCCCTTAGGAAAAAACACATTTGCACAGTGAAAAAAGCAGCAGAACACTGAGTTGTGCAAGTCACTGTTCTAAACAGAAGCCTCTAAAATACAAGGCTGCATTGAGTCTGGCTGAGATGGAAGGCATTTTCCCCATGACAGCTCTCACATGGTGCGTTCTGGCTACAGCTAAGCAGTGCTCACATGGCATTATTAAGGCTGTGCCTCCAACATTTCCCCCTCACCATTAGGCTGGAGGTGGGCATGATCTCGGAGGGAGCATAGCCAGGACAGCTGACTCAAACTGACCAAAGGGGATATTCCAGTCCATGTCTGCTCAGCAATAAAAGCAAAGCAAAAGGACGAGAAGCAACTGCTACAGGTGTGAGGGCCCTACCTCCCAGAAGTGGCTGAACATCATCCCGATTGAAGCCTTTTGTTTTCCTTGGCTTCCATTCTCAGCCTTCATGTTTGCTTTATTAAACTGCTTTTATCTTGACCTACAAGACCTTTTCCATCTCATTTTCTCTCCCTCCCCATCCAGCTGAGGAGGGGAGTGACAGAGCAGCTTGGTGGGCACCTAGCACCCAGTCAGTGCCAACTCACCAGAATGGCTTGACCCATTCTTGCCCACAGCAGAGATCCACCAAAAAACGTACCGTAGATTTGCGCTACGTGGCCACCACCCTTCACACGGACTCTGATGTCAACACCAGCAAACCTTTCCTTCCCCAGGAGGAGGACAGGCTCAAGCAGCTGAGAAACAAAACACAGAAAGAAAATTCATTTCTGATCAAGACTGGAGCTTGTTGTAGGTTTACCAAATGTGATGTTACTAATATTCTGAAAAATGGAACCTTGTTTAAAAGCACACACCCAGACCAAGCACACCTCTTGCAGACCTATCTGACACCTACTCGTGCTGTTATCAATTTATTGAAGTCTTGAGTTTTTAAGTTTCAAATACCTTAACAGCAAAGCATATGCACAGGGGAATTAAGAGCAAGGGAACAGTTTAAATAGACTGCCATAACTACATGCCAAAAATAAACCAAGTTTATTAAAACTGAGGACCTGAAGTAATTTGCACGTAGTTTTTTTCACTATTTGTAACACTTTAGTTACCTAGCCGGTCACAGATTCTCTCAGCAGCTATTTTATTAAGGCCTAAACAATGTTTTTGCACCCACTTCAATTTTAAAAACGGATTAGCGCAGAATATACCTCACATAAATGAAACCAGTTAAGCAAAAACCCCACC
The DNA here is from genome assembly GCF_000695815.1 of Acanthisitta chloris. NCBI lineage: Eukaryota > Metazoa > Chordata > Aves > Passeriformes > Acanthisittidae > Acanthisitta > Acanthisitta chloris. The sequence goes on along the minus strand of NW_008662020.1, from coordinate 683 downwards.
AGTCCCAACACAGCAATCGCATTAGTCTAGTTTTCTGAATTTTCCTAACAGCATCTATTTATTAGATAATGAGGTAACAACCAAAAATTCAGCAGTCAGTCAGACAAGCAACTCTTCTCCACTGTCAAACAATTACGTACATAAAGGCATTTCAACACTTAAGGGGAGGGGGCAGAGGTTGGGTGGTTGCTTACTTTATACTGCAGAGTTCTGGGCTCGATCATTTCCAGAGGTCTTCCATTCACTTTGATGAGGCCATTTCCTCTCTTGCAGTGGGCAACAGCCGTGGCTGTTTTCTAGAAACCCAAACAAATGTGTGTCAGCACAGCATTTTATTTCTGCACAATAAGAGCGAACTTCCGAGTAATTTAGACAGCCTAATAATCTTAGTTTTACACCCAAATTTAACATCTTGTACTAAACAAACCAGTACCACTCCTCGCACACCCAGGTGCTGAGTCAAGCCACGGTCTCAGTAGGTATTTAGTTCGTAGTTACAAGATTTAGTTGCAGATGAGGGAGAGGCCCCCTCCATTCTGCAACACGCTATTTCTGCGGCTCACTGCCTCACAGGAACGTGTCGCCTTGCATGACTCGAGACGTTAGATTCCAGGCGTGCTAACTTTACCTTCACAGCTCCACGCGGCCCTCGGACACGGCAGTAACACACCAGGCCCCTGCGG
>NW_008662019.1:93077-106441 GCF_000695815.1 Acanthisitta chloris | reverse complement strand
TAAATTCTATTATCTTTTAGCCCAGTATACAAGTATTCTCATAGCCTAATACCTTTGCATTTACGCACTCCAACTTGCTGTCAAATCACAGTCAGCTGTGTCCACTGAAAAAATTTAATGTCAGTTCAACAAACTCTCTACTCCCCCATGTTACTGTTAATTTTAAACAGCCAAAGGCACAGGGATACAGCACTCAGAAAAATACTTCTAGGACTGCCAGTATGGTCCATTGGACATTTTGGGTAAGTTTATACTAAAACATTCAAAGGTTCTAGGAGCTAGGCCAGGCCACTCCATAATCAAGGCAGCTAAATAGTTGCTGGCATATTTGAGTCAATTAAGAGTCAGAGATGTCTCTCCCAAACAATTTTCAGGCACTGTTTGGAAGGCAACATGAGTTAAAGACTATTGCCACTAGGCATTTAGGATGCCATTATTCTTTTTCAGACAATAAGATGATTTTACAATATCAGTGTGCTTGTATCAGAAACAAAACAATACTAGAACCCATTTTCTGGTCTCAGCTTCCACTGTAGCTTCTGAGGTCACAGGGGTTGGTGGCATATCTGTTTGCATGTATTTGGCAAACAGTCATCTAAATGATAAATCACTGCTTTTATATATTAGCAAAAATGCAGATTTATTATTTGGGACAAAAAATGCAGGACTTGAACTACAAAAGGAACAACAATGGGTTTATGGTTTGGGGTTTTTTTATAACATATTTTGAAATAAGACAAAAAGTTATATAGTAACTGAAATTTTCAAGGGGATATATATGATCTGATTGTCTAACTGTATTTTGCTGCAGGAAAAGAATACAAGTCCACCATTATTTACAGTTCTTTCAAGCTACAAGGTTGAAAAAGTTCTGCAGGTTACCTTCTAGAAAGATTCATGCCAATAGCCAAGAAATCACTGTCCTAATAGCAATTGTCATCATTTTTAAATGACTAAAATGACTTGAGAGTTTTAAAAGAGAATATTCCTGACTCCCAACTATTATATAGGAACATTTGTACACAAAAACTTGCAGAACACATTATTGACTGAATACATTAAAAATAAAATCACTTACAGATAAGCTAGCATTGCATGACTAAATAGCAAGGGTTTCTGTTCCATCAATTTTTTTAATAAAAAGTTTGGGTTAAATTCATTAATAATGAGAGGTAAGGAAGTTGAATGAAAAATGATTAGTTCCATCAATTTTTTTAATAAAAAGTTCGGGTTAAATTCATTATTAATGAGAGGTCAGGAAGTTGAATGAAAAATGATTGCTAATTTAAGTCCACCATGGAAAAATGAGTGGAAGAAATAATGGAGTTGAAAACATTAAGCAACAGTAGGAATGATGGCAATGAATAAAGTCAAAAGACTAGAAAGGTGAATGCCCTATATGTAAATGTCAGAAGCAACAAGAGGTGATTTTAACCCTGCTTAAACTAATCCTGAAGGCACAAGGTTATCTGTACACATTCTCACTCTACTGATACTATATAATGATTAGAAAGAAATAAATAAAGCAATGTCTCTATGTTCTTTTGAGTGTGAAAAGTTCCATGCTCTTACTCAAATTTGTGGTCCCCTAAAAAAAAAACTTGTTATATTTCCATTTTGATTTCTGCTGAACTCCCTCTGATTAGAGCCCATATCACCTTAGTGGTTACCACTAATAAATGCCTTTACAATTAATTTCCACAAAGGACTGACAGGAGTCTAGAAGGGAACAGAGACTTTTGAGATTAAAATCTAGTGAGAAGACCTCAAATCTACACACTACTTTAAAATGCTTAATTTAAATAATCAAACACAATCATTTGCTTCCTAGACTCCACATCCAGTGGTCAAACTGTCCACATGGACAGCTTCCAGCAAATAATTACACCAACGTCATTTAGGGAATAGCATTTATCCACGTTTTTCTGTTGCAACTAATCATAAGCCCTTCTGGGCAGGTAAATGGATAAATATATAATATTAAAGAATCAGAGAATAATTGAATCAAGGTCTATACTGTTTTGCAACAGTTCTGCTGAGAGAAACATGATGAAGGACCTTTGATTTTCTGAGATTGTCACATATTCTCATTAGTCATCCATAAAATCACAGATAAGTACTTAGCAGTGCACATACATGTGTTTCCAAAAAAAAAGCTCTCACTATAAACTTTTCTAAATTTTCTCTTAGTCTACATATGCTTTAGTAAGTTTTAACTTAATGTTTTTCTGTCTACATATTTCTCCACTTCTGTGACTATGTATTGAAAACTTTGGATTTTTTACATTTACAAATGGAACCTCACTTGGTAATGAAATTTTGAAAAGTGTATGCTGAGTATACAACCAACAGTATATAACCAACAACCCAGAAACACCACTTGATGGAAAAATCTGGGACTGCTTACTTTAACTTGACTTCTATATTCTGTAGCACACAACAAACTCTGGGTCTGATGCTATTGAATGGTACTGTAAATCTTTCACCATAAAAAGGCCTTACTACTCTGGGCTCTATGGAAAATATACTTCTTAAGGTTTCTGCAATGGGAGGCAAGTAATTTATAAAAAGGAATGTATTTTACATTTTGTGTGATAGAATTTTGTGGGGTTTTTTTTTAAATATTTCAAACAAACTGGAGTCTACCAGTGTTTTGGATATATAGGAGTCATTAAACAGGCACTATATATTACTATACAGATATTCTGCCTTAATTCAGATTTAATTATTCTTGAGAATACTTGGTTTTAGAACAACTGTTTGAACAACACCTACTTGAGGTCTTGGGAAGGTTCTGCTCTGATATGGGGTGTCTCCACAGAGTGCCCAAACACTGCCCCTTCTGTGCCTAAAATACATAAATAAAACACAGTACAATTACTTTGGAAAATAAAAATACATTGAAATATATGTCCACAAATTGACAATTTTAGGACAAAATATCTGATTGAATCCTTTATTAATAATTATTAACGTGTCTTCATTTTTATGATTTCATTTCTATTTGAAAATCTAGACTGACATAATGTGAAACTTCTGCTTATCAGCAGATGAATTTCACATACAAATTTGAAAACACTTATAAATCTAAATTTTTCTGCAATGATTTGCCTGACTGCTTATCTCAACACTTTGGAGAATAGCTGTTTTACAGAGAAGGAAAATATTATCATAGGTTTTCTTGACAAAAACACATTAGAGAAATATCTATCAACACTTTGGAGAATAGCTGTTTTACGGAGAAGGAAAATATTATCATAGGCTTTCTTGACAAAAACACGTTAGAGAAATATCTGCTATATTTTGCAAGGTGGTTATTTTGATTGCTTAAATTGAGATGCCAAGTTTCAAAAGTTTTGAAATAACACTCTACCACCTGAAGTTGCTGGCTGAAACTTAGCATCTAACGGCTTCAGAGTTTCCTTCCATCAGACCTTTCTCATTGAAAAGTTTTATTCCCGAAAGAGATTTCTCTGGAATGTCCTTTGCTTTTGGTGTTGGTAGCGGACACTGAATTATCTCCTGTTGAGCTCTCAAAATCACAGCAAAGAAAATCAGTAACAATTTTCTAAAACTGAATTGATTCTCTATTGTATATTAATTTCTATAACTAGGTCCAACTTGAATATGATAATTTCACACTTTGAATTAGATGACTATGATTTTTCATTGAAAAACTCCTTTGCAATGAAAATAGTGTTCTGATAAACATTCACTGAAGTTATTTGAACAAAAGTCCACTATTTACATTAGAGAGGTTTTCTAGTATTCTGAGCCTTGAATCCTGAGTAAACCTAAAAATATACCTACAATATCTCACAGTAGCTGTTCAAGAGTGCTCACCAGAACAGAGGCACCACTTTAATTGCTAGAATATTTAAAATACAATATTTTCAATTATTGTATTTTAAATATTTCGCAAGTGTTTTCAGAAACTTTGGCTGTGAATGGGAGATAGACATTTAGATATTTTGGCAGTTAACCTATAATATTTAGTTAACTGATCTTACCAGGTTTTGAAAGCAGAATGAGGTTAAAAGTGTTGAATTCATAACACCATTTTTCAGTATTAAAGAGAAAAAAGCCTGAGCAACATGCCCAAAAAAACCTAAGTAAACTTTAAACTGCTAATGATTTTCTAAACTCCTTCTTCATTTAAAGAAAAGCAAAACACAAAAAAAACCCCCAAACAAACAAACAAACAAAAACCAACAAAAAACCCAAACAAATAAAAAAACCCCGCAAACAAACAAACAAAAACCAACAAAAACCCCAAACAAATAAAAAAGCCCCAAAACACTCACCCAACCAACCAACCAAAAAAAGCCCTTCATAGTAAAATGGTCTACTAGCATGGAGTATCCAAGAGAAAAAGAGGGGATTTCTGAGAGCAATGAATTAAAGTCCTAGGTTTTTATCTCCAGAAATCTATAAGCTTTACAAATACCTTGGCAAAGAACACTGAAAACAATTTTATTACAACTGCTGCTTTGAAGACCCCACAAAACCCCAACCAAATCCACTTTCTATAACCAAACTTGTTGAGTATTGTGGAGAACCAGAGGGAAAAAACACAACATTAACCAAACTTGTTGAGTATTGTGGAGAGCCAGAGGGAAAAAAACCAACACCTCTTTTTTTCCTAAAAGTATGCATAGAGGTGCTGTGCATAATCTGCTTTTTAAACCTGACATTGCCTTGCAATTCTACTACCTCTAAGAGACAGGAATAACATGTCTCTATGGCCATGTCTTCTGCCACTCGAAATAAAGCTCATCCCAATCCACAGTGGCACACAAGAAGCTCTATGGGACCTGAATACCAAAAATCAGAGTGTGCTTCCAGATCCCATTTATCTTTTTCATCAGGAAAATTAAATACTTTCAAGGCCAAGTGCTTTTTATATTTTTTTCAAGTGTCAGCGAGATATGAAGATAAAAATAACTGAGCAGAATGCAGAGTTGCCAGTCTTTACTTATGAGAAGACCATGACTCTAATGTTTGAAAGAGCAGAATTAATGCAAAATTGTACAAAACGTCACTGCAGTATGAGTCAGACACTAAATAAATCAGAAGTGCCAAAGATAATATCAGACAAAGACTTATAACAATAGCTAAATGACAGCTGGTTCTATGCCAGCATTAGTATCTCCTCACTTTCAGCAGCATTTGGTTAAAAGACGAGAATACATTTCTTCCCTAACAAAATAGAAATTTGGAAAGAAAGACCAAGTTTGTCCAACTAGACTGAAAATCCAGGCAAGCAGAATTAAGGATAAACTGATATAATTAAATAAAATATAGTTATAACTGGAACCAAACCAAATGTGCTCCTTTGGCTATTTGAAGAAGCAATCCTACATATGTTTTCTCTTCTCATACATCCTCTGAAGCAAAAGTATAATAATTCTTGTGGTAAATTCTTTATCTTTAAAAAAAATGTTTTTGTCAAGTTCAAGAATATCTCCAATTCCTTCTGGTTTATAATGGAAGTAAAGCAGGCACTCAATAATTATCCTGGTTTTAGTAAGAAAAGTGAAAAAGATCAGCCATCCAGAATTTACTGACATGTTTCTAGCAGTTAAACAGTAGAATCAAAAAAAAAAATAAATCCATCCAGAATTTACTGACATGTTTCTAAGAGTTAAACAGTAGAATTTAAAAAAATATAAACAGGGATTGTACAGCAAATAAAAGACATGGATCAGCATTACTAAAAATGCACAAGAATTTCAATTTATTATATGCATATCTGTAGTAATGGGAAGATAGGTCATGTAGTTCAGTACTCTTAAGAAATGGTACAACTAACACCTTTTTATGAAAAATCAATATAAAAATATAAATTCAGATCAAAGTGAATAGCATGTCTTTTTATGAAAGAAATATACTTTAGATATTTAATAATTTACAATGTTAAGCAAATTATTTTTTAAAGAAGTAAAAGAAGGTCCTATTAACTGTATTCCCTGACATACAGAATCATAACCAAGACCTACTTTGAGATGAGTAAAAATTTAGCGACAGATGAATGAAGACAAAAAAAAAGAATAAAAAGAACCTTGAAGCCCTTTCAAGTACAGCTCAAAAGGAAGTAGTTAGGGGACTGTATTCAAAGGAACATGAGTTAGAATGGATAACTGTAAAAAGTGAACCTTTCAGAGGAAATAAAATACCAAGGTGCAGAGGGTGTAAAATCAAAACTGTAAGTGTAACTGAATAAAATCAGTCACACCTCCAGCTTCCAGTGGAAGAGAATGAGTTAAGTAAAGACTTCAAAAGAAAGAAGCATATGTGCAGGCTAACTATTGATCAAAGGATACCAGTTCTTATGGAGGTTGCTGGAGAAAACTCACGAAATAGCATGAGACAGGTAAATAAGTGTAAGGAATTAAAGAATACCTTGCCTATCTCAAACACTGTTAAGGCCATGAAAGGGGCTCTCCCTAAGATAAGATGCACTAGGCATCACAGCAGCAACTTGAGATAAGCACACAAGAGATGAGTTTGTGCTAATTCCAGGCCTGGTGGAGGCAAGATCTGGTTAGTACATTCTGATTAGCATATCTAAACAGAAAATTCCTTCTGTGGACACATATCACTGGTCAAACAAATATGATCAAACAGGCAGTATCTGCAACATATCACTGGTCAAACAAATATGATCAGGAGTTATCAAACAGGCAGTATCTGCAGCCACTGACCCCCTCACCCCGAGGAAGCAGCAAATGAAGGCACATCCATCCTTGCTTCACATGCAAATGAAGGAACACACTTCCACATATACCTGGAATTTGGACTGTATAAAAGTGATTGCCCAGATGAACATCTCAGGACCACCACCACCAGAAGAATGACTTGGGACCTCCACTATTGAGAAGTCCAGGGTGAAGATGAACCAACAGGATGCTGTTGGATCCATAAGTGGTGACTCTCTCTCCCCTTCTCTCTCTCACTCACTCTCTTTCCCCCCTGCTCTTTCCTATTTCTTTCTATCTCTCCACCTCACATTTATAATTATAATTAAATAAAACCCATATTATTATCTTATTACATTATTAACATATTATTGACTTCAGCATATGGTCTCATTTGCACCTTAATTTGGGCAGAGGCATCTCTCACTAATCACATTGTAACAATACGCCAAAAATTCAATTCTGTATTTATAGAGAAACCTCTTTATGCATAGCAGATTTATAAACACTAGACCTTTAAAGCATGTTCTTTGACACAGAGCAAATTGAAATTACCCTTTTGTACTGAAACTGAATATTCAGAATTCAGAGAGATCAGTGCAAATGACCCATTTCTGCTCAATTTACTGGTTCCTGAAATTCAGCCTTTAGGAAATGACAAGTTTCATAAAAAGCTATTGAAGTACAACGTTGGTATTTGGTTGTCAATTATATTTTCTTATGAATATGCAAGCTGAGGAAATGTTGTCATCTATGTAACCAGCCTGAAACTGAATATTCAGAATTCAGAGAGATCAGTGCAAATGACCCATTTCTGCTCAATTTACTGGTTCCTGAAATTCAGCCTTTAGGAAATGACAAGTTTCATAAAAAGCTATTGAAGTACAACGTTGGTATTTGGTTGTCAATTATATTTTCTTATGAATATGCAAGCTGAGGAAATGTTGTCATCTATGTAACCAGCAAATAATCCTCTTGTAGTTTATGAATATTTAGATTATATAACAAAATGGTACCTTTCAGTGACTTTATAACCAGCTTGGATGCAAAGACTGGCACATGAGATTTATATTTTTTCTGAGAAGAATGCTGACTGAAGAGTTGATAAGCCAAGAATTGAAAACTAACAAATTATATTGCTGCAGAAAAGGACCCATATATTAACATTGTCTCACTTCTTCACATCATTCTTGTAAGCAAATCACCTCACATGTACAGACAATAGAATTGTGCACCATTTTGATGTGTACAAACTGCATGGCATTGCAGCATCACAGGGACAACCAAATCTTACAACTTTGATCTTTTACTACTTTTTTCAGAAACATCAAGTAACCTTTACTAAGATTACGAAAGTACGAGATTATCATGACAATTTGTCCTCCGAGTTAGAGACTTTAAAGAAGAACTTGTAAAATATTTGTTATTTTTGAAGCTTGCAATTTTATTTCTTGTTAACCATTTATTAAGTTAAAGTGTTCACAGGTTTCACATTGAAAGAGTCATTAATCAAGATTGGTTTTCCATTGAAGAGATCTTGAAAACAGAGACTTTAGGTTCTAAAAAATTAATTGCAATTAGAAAATAAAATTCTTAATTCTTTTACTGTGTGTACATAGCTAAAATTTAAAAGGGTTTTTGTGAGCTTAGACAGATGTTGTTCAACACTAAGACCCTGAAGGAGCTTATCACTGCCAGACTGGAAAAAAAACTAGAAATATTCAACTAGCAAACTGATTTTCATAAAAAGACTGCATAAAATGTTTGTTCCCTCTTTCATAAAAGCCCAGTTTTCAAAGTTGATTTTGGGATGAGTCAGAAAGCAGCTTTTGGCCTGCATGTTTATTGTGCAGCTCCTCAACACTTCTAGTTTTATAAATGGCTTGAAATGTAATTTAGCTAGGTAATTTTACCAAAAAAGTATGATTCAACATGATTTTTGGTATGGAGGTGTACATAACTAAATGAAAGTGAGTTATTTTATGAAAACATGATTGGCATGATTGCTGGCATTTCAGTCTTGCAGAGTCCCTCAGCAGCAAAACTGTCCAATGCTAAATAGTGAAGCTTTCAGATATGACACTGATGTTGCCATATCATAGGTATATTATAGGTAGGAACTTTCAGAATGGCCTGACTAGATGCAGTTCTTCACTTGTAAACTAAAGCATGCTCATTGAAATATTCAGAGGCAAGCCATTATTAAAAAGTGAATTCTAAAATGAATTATTTAGATTCATTACTCAAGGTCCTTGAATACAACTAAAATTTGAGGCATATTTTCCATATAGCAGCCTTACTAAAGCAAGACTTCTACTAAGACTTTCATTTAGATAAGAAGAACAAGTTCCCCAATAAATTAAAACTCAGCATCTTCAGTGTGCTAAATTCTGATCAAAGCAAATTGCAACTCCAAGAAATACTTGCAGAACTGCAACACCAGTATTTATCTTCTAAATATCATCTTCACTTGTTCAGTACAAACATTTGAAACATTCTTCCTAATGATGGGCAGTTAAGACACCTCTTGTGTTGCAATGCAAATGAAACTGGATTATGCCTATGTGTTCAGTTTCTCATCTATACACCTGTTTGAAAGTTCATATCCAAAATCTATGTTTGCCCACCACTTGGTATACTTTGCTTATTTGAATAAAAATTGGACTGAGAATAGCAGTAGCATAATTCAATTAATAATTGGAAATGGCTATTCTAAATGCAGTTTCTGGGATGAAAAAAAGTCAATAAATGTAAACAAAACTGCTGAGAAGTCACATTAAGATTGAATTTTTCTTCAAAATGTGAATGAATTTGAAATATAAGGGGTTTACAGAAAACAGGTTTTAAAAAATAATAATTTTTGTAACATTTTAAAATTTTTTCCACTATTCTGTCTGACAGATGGAGATATCCACAGCAATATAAATAAAGAAATACAGCCATTTTCTGCTTGAATTGATACAGTCTCCTTGAAAAGTTGCAACAGCTAGATATAGGAATAGACTTAAAATTTACATTTAGATTTTGCAGTAAATAATTCCTTGTAAAAACCCCTCAAAATTCATCATCTTTTCCTAGATATGTGTATGATAGTTTGGATTTGAATTTTTCTTAAAATGGTGCAAATTATTCTAGGTTCACCATAGTGGAAGACAGAACAAAAACCTTCTCTACATTCAGAAGAAGGAATTTTAATGGGATTATTTTCATATTTAATAAATCAGAAAGATCGCATTTTCACTTTGTTGTAGTAGATAACCCTAGAATTTGGAACACTCAGGCTTATGCTCTAATGAATAGTTAATAAATTTCAAAGCAGAATTGTTTCCTTGATGAAAAATGAATGAATCAATGAATGAGAGGACTATCAAACAACAATCAATAGCTTCATACCCAGAGGACTCACCTGGAATGAAAAGAATGAGACATAAACTTGGATATCCCAAGTACAAAATGAGAGAAAATGTTTCCCACCCAGTTTCAAGAACAATCAGCAATAATTTCCCATTTTGAAGCTTTCTGAAAACTCTCTAATGTACTGCTGCCTACCCACAAAACGTAGACAGGAATGTCTATTCAAATTCAAAGAATCATAGATAGAATCATTAAGGTTGGAAAAGACTCCCAAGATCATTGACTCCAACCCTCGACCAATCATCACCTTGTCAACTTGACCATAGCACTAAATGCCACATCCAGTCATTTCTTGCACACTTCCAGGGATGGTGACTCCACCACCTCCCTGGGCAGCACATTCCAATGCTTGATCACCCTTTCAGTGAAAACTTCTTCCTGATATCCAATCCAAACCCTCTTCTTGTACTGTTACTAGTTGTCTGGGAGAAGAGGCTGATGCCCATCTTGCTATGGCCTCATTTCAGGGAGTTGTAGAGAGCATTAAGGTCTCCCCTGAGCCTCCTTTCCTCCAGGCTATACACCCCCAGCTCCCTCAGCTTCTCCTCATATAACTTACTCTCTAGACCCTTCACCAGTTTTATTGCCCTTCTCTGGACACCCTTCAGGACCTCAATGTCTTCTTGAAGTGAGGAGCTTAAAACTGGACACAGGACTTGAGCTTCGGCCTTACCAGTACAGGGGACAATCACTGCCCTGTCCTGTTGACCACACTGTTTTTGATAGAGGCCAGGATACATTTGCTTCAAAAAGTTCTAAAACAAAAGAACTAATGATTAGCTTTTGATAAAAGTAAAGGGCATTTGCCCTTCAGTTAAGATGTTCTATAAATAAATGTCTTGATTTTGAAAAGTCAAAAGCTCAGAGGAATTTATCAAGAGTTTCTCCATTAAGTCCAGGCATCTCATTAGTTCCCTAAATCAGGAGCACAGAGTAGTTATATTTTATCTATTGCCAAAATTGAGAAATTGACATCTCTAGAAGTTAGTTAACTTATTTTATCTATTGCCAAAATTGAGAAACTGGCATCTCTAGAAGCTAGTTAACCACTGATAATGGACTGAGACTAGAGCAATGATGCACCCAACCCAAGCACCTTGAAGCTTTTGCCCTCTACATGTGATCAGCAGTTGACAATTTGAATTTTATCTAAATTGGAAAAATCTTACTTGGAAATCTCACTTCAGCTATACCAAAGATCATCTATGTTACCTTTAGCTTTAAAACTGCATCACAGGGTACCTTATATAGGTTTTAGTGGACAGCTCTCTATGTCATATGCATTAATTTCTGTTTTCTACTTTTCTGTTACTGCAGCATACTGAAAAATGTTTATGATTATGAGAAAATTAATCTTGTATTCATACAATTTAGTAAATTCTTTTATTTATGCAAAGGAGGACACAAAGCAGCAGGACTGTTATCCAGATTTTAGAAATAGTTTTATTATAACATTTTTACTGTATTGGAATTAGCATTCCATTAATAAATTACAGGCAAATATTTAGATCAGTGCATTTGTGCACCCTGGAGAGTCCATCACATGCAAGTACATAGTATGTATTTAAAAAGTCTTCAAATGCTTCCAAATACTTTTAAATTAATGAAAAAATGAAAATCTGAGAAGAATCCTCACATGTATCTCTACAATGCTAGAACAGAGATATGTGGATATAATGTATTTTGGTGTCTATTAGACCAAAATTAAACAGGTGTTAGTATCTCCAATTATTGCAAGTATTTTTTCCCAGGTAGAAGAAATAAAACAAAGTTATAATATCAGGTCCTCAAAACATTGTTAAAAAGTTTCTATTTGATATTACCACTAGTGATTATGGCCTATTAAGACTGTATTTTTATTTCTGCTATCTATTAATGTTCTGATTTTCTCTCTAGAAGTAAATTACACAGATGATTACAGCACATTTAAACCTGACACTAGGTAAGTCTTTACGGCAGCTTGAAATGGAAATTCTGCAGCTGGGAGAGTGAATATGCAACAGTAATTTTGTCACCTAATATTCTCACCTTCAAGTCTGCATAGTCATGAAGCAAACCTTTTAATTTAGCAACAAAATGGAAGCAGGTGTATTTCAAACCACTTAACTGCAGTGACTGTAAACCACTGATGGTCATGTTAGCAAACATGTGCCTATGTGTAATCTATATTAATCCCAGGAAAGACAGCATATTTTCTGCAGGAAAGGACAGGATACTATACCATACTGTAATATGTGAAATTGGCTGAAATATACATCTTTTGTCAAAGACTCCGATGTTTCTTCAGGCAAGAACCATGGACTGCCACAAACTTTGCAGATACTGTGGGAAGAGGGTTTACAGCAGTAATTTACTTCTAGATCTACCACTCCATTTTCAAGATGGGACTGAGCTGGTCACAGCATAATTTATCAGTGCCACTCTCAATATTCCCTTCTGTGTCACCAAGGAGCAGTATCCAGGACTCAGTCCATGACCATAATTCAGATTACCTGGCAAACCTTGCAGCAGCCCAGCTCTTCTGCGAGTCTGGTGGCATAACCCTCATCTAGTCTTTGCTCTTTTACTCTTTGTGAGTCAGGAGAGACTCAAAAATCACACTCTTGTCACTGCTGCAGGACATCAACCAGAAATTCACCTTTCAGATACCTATCACAAATTCAGACTGGTAAGATTTAAGCACTTTCCGTTGCCTTGCTACATATGAAGGTATGTCTGGCTAAAATTAGCAGAGCAGGCTTCACTGCTGCATGAAACTTTGGTGTGGTCAGCAGCCAAATAAACCTGTTATTCATATCCTCTTAAAGCACATTATGTTTGGGCATTTTCAGAACAGAATATTGAATCCCAGACACCAGGATAATCATGCCTAGGGAACAGAATGTCATACAATTTGACAGCCATCATGAAATCAGTTCTTGTGCATAAAGTTGAAAATACAAAAAGAATAGATTTGTCTTTGTCTAACTTATCAACAAAAGACCTTAGCAGTTTCAGAGCAGATTAAGAGACAAAAAAAGAAAAACTTTCTTATTTTGCCTTTTCTGCGGATCAACTCTAAGAGGTATTTCTCTATATTATCCAGTTAATAAACTGTGAAGATGTGTACCAGTCTAGTCTTTTAGCTTTCAGTCACAAGAACCTGACTGGGAAAGACCTCTATTCTCCTATTCTTAAACTTTCCAAAGTAATATGTTTCTTTTACATTTAATCTTCCTTGTCCTCTAGTCTCCCTCTGGCCTCCAGACATTT